>NC_029792.2:58805173-58897819 GCF_000816755.2 Arachis ipaensis | reverse complement strand
GGATAAACACACCAAACTTAGAGGTTTGCTTGTCCTCAAGCAAAAGAAAAGAAAGGAGGGGGAAAGAGGGAGAGCCAAGCGCAACTTGTGGAAGAGAGGGGGAGGCCAAATTAGGATTTAAAGGGGAAAGGGAGGGTGGGTTCAAAAGTTTTGAAGGAGATATGATAGAAGATATAATTTTTTAAAGATAAGTATGATAGGAAAAAGATAGGATTTAAAATTGAGAAGATATGAAAGATATTTGAAAAAGATAAATCTGAATTTTGAAAAAGATAATGTGAGGATTTGAAAAAGATATTGATGATTTGAAAAGATTTTAGAGTGAAAAGAGACAGATTTGTTTTGAAAAGGATTTGAAAATAATTTGAGGAGGATTAAGAAAAAGGGCTTATGAATTAAGATACATTTGATATCTTTTTGAAAAAAAGAGGATTTGAAAATTTAGGATTTGTAACATGTTTGTGAAAGAAATCATGAATTGAAACATAAAAATTGGAAAAAATTTGAATTGGAAACGAAATTGCCTACTCCCCACAATCCTGGCGTTAAACGCCCAACTACTGCATGTTTTGGGCGTTTAACGCCCAGTTGCTGCTTGGTTTGGGCGTTTAACGCCCAGCTGTTGCTTCTAGCTGGCGTTAAACGCCAGAAACCCCTTTGTCACTGGGCGTTTTTCTGAACGCCCAGGATGCTGTCAATTTGGTGTTAAACGCCCAGAAGCTGCTTCTTTCTGGTGTTTAACGCCCAGATGGCTATCTTTACTGGCGTTAAACGCCCAGTAGATGCTCCTTTTGGGCGTTTAACGCCCAGTTGTGCCTCTTACTGGCGTTTTCTTGCCAGTGAGCTCTTTTGCTCTGTTTTGTGTGCTGAATCCTTCTGTAACCCTGTGAACCTATGCAATTGACTCTTTACCTTATTAACATTGAACTTATATGCTTTAAAAATAAATAAATAAAATGAAGAATAGGGCAAAATAATAGAAAGAGTTTTGCCAATGGCTGGGTTGCCTCCCAGCAAGCGATTCTTTATCGTCTTTAGCTGGACTTTGCTGAGCTTTTAAACTAGCCTCAGCCTTGAGCACTCTTGCTCAATATTTCCTTCAAGATAGTGTTTGATTCTCTGTCCATTAACAATGAACTTTTTATCAGAATCAATGTCTTGAAGCTCCACATAACCATATGGTGATACACTTGTAATCACATATGGTCCCCTCCACCGGGATTTCAGTTTCCCAGGGAATAGCCTGAGCCTAGAGTTAAACAACAAAACCTTTTGTCCTGGTTCAAAGACTCTTGATGACAGCTTTCTGTCATGCCACCTTTTTTATTTCTCCTTATAAAGCTTGGCATTTTCGAAAGCAGTGAGTCTAAATTCCTTTAGCTCATTTAGCTGGAGTAATCTTTTTTCTCTGGCTAATTTGGCATCAAAGTTCAGGAATCTGGTTGCCCAGTAGGCCTTATGTTCCAGTTCCACGGGTAGATGACAGGCCTTACCATACACAAGCTGGTATGGAGAGGTCCCTATAGGAGTCTTGAATGCTGTTCTGTAAGCCCACAGAGCATCATCCAAGCTTCTTGCCCAATCCTTTCTACGGGTACTTACAATCCGTTCCAGGATTCTTTTTAGTCCTCTGTTAGAGACTTCAGCTTGCCCATTTGTCTGTGGATGATATAGAGTTCCCACCTTGTGGCTCATCCCATATCGGACCATGGCAGAGTAAAGCTGTTTGTTGCAGAAGTAAGTGCCCCCATCACTGATTAGTACTCTAGGGACACTAAACCTGCTGAAGATATATTTCTGGAGGAACTTCAACACTATTTTAGTATCATTAGTGGGTGTGGCAACGGCCTCTACCCATTTTGATACATAGTCGACTGCCACCAGAATGTAAGTGTTTGAGTATGATGGTGGGAAAGGTCCCATGAAATCAATTCTCCATACATCAAACAACTCAATCTCCAAGATTCCCTGTTGAGGCATGGCGTAACCATGAGGCAGATTACCAGCTCTTTGGCAACTGTCACAGTTACGTACAAACTCTCGGGAATCCCTATAGAATGTAGGCCAGTAGAAGCCACATTGGAGGACCTTGGTGGCTGTTCGCTCACCTCCGAAATGGCCTCCATATTGTGATCCATGGCAATGCCATAAGATCCTCTGTGCTTCTTCTCTAGGCACACACCTACGGATTATTCCATCTGCACATCTCTTAAAGAGATAGGGTTCATCCCACAAGTAGTACTTTGCATCAGTAATTAATTTTTTCTTTTGTTGCCTGCTGTACTCTTTGGGTATGAACCTTGCAGCTTTATAGTTTGCAATATCTGCAAACCATGGTGTTTCCTGAATGGCAAACAAATGCTCATCGGGGGGAGGGGGGACTCCCCTTCTACTGGTTCTATCCGGGACAGATGATCAGCCACTTGGTTCTCTGTCCCTTTTCTGTCTCTTATTTCTATATCAAACTCTTGCAGAAGCAGCACCCATCTTATGAGCCTGGGTTTTGAATCCTGCTTTGTGAGTAGATATTTAAGAGCAGCATGGTCAGTGTACACAATCACTTTTGATCCTACTAAGTATGATCTAAACTTGTCAATGGCATAAACCACTACAAGCAATTCTTTTTCTGTGGTTGTGTAATTTTTTTGGGCATCATTTAAAACACGGCTAGCATAATAAATGACATGCAGAAGCTTGCATGCCTCTGCCCCAGTACGGCACCAATGGCGTAGTCACTGGCATCACACATTAGTTCAAATGGTAGAGTCCAATCTGGTGCAGAAATAACTGGTGCTGTGACCAGCTAAGCTTTCAGAGTCTCAAACGCCTGCAGACACTCTGTGTCAAACACAAATGGCGTGTCAGCAGCTAGCAGATTGCTCAGGGGTTTTGCAATTTTTGAAAAATCCTTTATAAACCTCCTGTAGAATCCTGCATACCCCAGAAAGCTTCTGATTGCCTTAACATTAGCAGGTGGTGGTAATTTTTCAATTACTTCCACTTTAGCTTGATCCACCTCTATCCCCTTGTTTGAAATTTTATGCCCAAGGACAATTCCTTCAGTCACCATAAAGTGACATTTTTTCCAGTTTAAAACTAGGTTGGTCTCTTGGAATCTTTTCTAAACAAGTGCTAAATGATCAAGGCAGGAGCTGAATGAGTCTCCAAATACTGAAAAGTCATCCATGAAGACTTCCAGAAATTTCTCTACCATATCAGAGAAGATAGAGAGCATGCACCTCTGGAAGATTGCAGGTGCATTACACAGACCAAAAGGCATTCCTCTATAAGCAAATACTCCAGAAGGACATGTGAATGCTGTTTTCTCTTGGTTCTGAGGATCTACTGCAATTTGGTTGTAACCTGAATAGCCATCCAAAAAACAGTAATATTCATGACCTGCTAGTCTCTCTAGCATCTGGTCTATGAATGGTAAAGGAAAATGATCCTTTCTAGTGGCTGTGTTGAGCCTTCTGTAGTCAATACACATGCGCCACCCTGTAACTGTTCTTGTAGGAACCAGTTCATTTTTTTCATTATGAACCACTGTCATGCCTCCCTTCTTGGGAACAACTTGAACAAGGCTCACCCAGGGGCTATCAGAAATAGGATAAATAATCTCAGCCTCCAGTAACTTGGTGACCTCTTTCTGCACCACTTCCTTCATGGCTGGATTTAGCCGCCTCTGTGGTTGAACCACTGGCTTAGCATCATCCTCCAATAGGATTTTGTTCATGCATCTAGCTGGGCTTATGCCCTTAAGGTCACTTATGGACCACCCAAGAGCTGTCTTGTGTGTCCTTAGCACTTGAATTAGTGCTTTCTCTTCCAGTGGGTTTAAAGCAGAGCTTATGATCATTGGAAAAGTGTCACTTTCTCCCAGAAATGCATATTTCAGGGATGGTAGTAATGGCTTGAGCTCGGGTTTAGAAGGTTTCTCCTCTTCATGAGGAAATCTCAGAGGCTCTTTCAGTTCCTCTGAACCCTCCAAATCAGGCTGAACATCTTTAAAGATGTCTTCCAGCTCTGATTGGAGACTTTCAGCCATGTTGACCTCCTCTACCAAAGAGTCAATGAGATCAACTTTCATGCAGTCTTTTGGTGTGTCTGGATGCTGCATGGCCATGACTTAAACTCATCCTCATTGATTCTCAGGGTTACTTCCCCCTTTTGGACATCATTGAGAGTTCGTCCAGTTGCTAGGAAAGGTCTTCCGAGAATGAGAGTAGCACTCTTGTGCTCCTCCATTTCCAGTACTACAAAGTCAGTGGGAAAGGCGAATGGCCTAACCCTGACAATCATGTCCTCAATCACACCTGATGGGTATTTAATGGAGCCATCAGCAAGTTGGAGACATATCCGGGTTGGTTTAACTTCTTCAGTTAAACCAAGCTTTCTGATAGTGGATACAGGTATTAAGTTGATGCTTGCCCCAAGATCACATAAAGCTGTCTTGGTGCAATTACACTCTAATATGCATGGTATCAGAAAGCTCCCGGGATCTTTAAGCTTTTCTGGAAAGCGTTTTAGAATGACTGCACTACATTCTTCAGTGAGGAGAACTCTTTCAGTTTCTCTCCAATCCTTCTTATGACTCAAGATCTCCTTCATGAACTTGGCATAAGAAGTTATTTGCTCAGGTGCCTTTGCAAATGGAATCTTTATTTCAAGAGTCCTGAGGTAATCTGCAAAGCGAGCAAATTGCTTATCCTGCTCCTCATGACGGAGTTTTTGAGGATAAGGTATCTTGGCTTTATATTCCTCAACCTTAGTTGCTGCAGGTTTATTTCCTACAGAGGTGGTTGGAGAAGCCTTTTTAGAGGGGTTGTTATCAGCACTTGTGAGTGTCTGATCCCTCACTGGCATTTGGATACCAGGGTTAGAAGCTGGAGTGGCGTTGGACTCTAACTCCTTACTTGTTCCTAGCGTTTGAACGCCAGAACTGAACTTCCATTGGGCGTTTGATGCCAAATCCTTGCCTGTTTCTTGCGTTTGAACGCCAGAGTTATTCCTCTCTGGGTTCTTACTATCCTCAGAGGAATTTTGGATAGCAGTTTGTTCTTTTCTTGGCTTCCTGCTGCCTTGAAGTGAGGTATTTAATGTTTTCTTGGTCTTTTACAGCAAATGGAAACAGTAATAATCTGTAGACATCTTGATCTACTTCCTTATCATGTACTGTGTCAGCAATCTGTAAAAACTGTGCCAGAAACTCTGTAGGTTCTTCTTGTGGAAGACCAGAATACTGGCAACTTTGCTGCACCATGATAATGTGCTGAGGATTCAACTCAAAGCTACTGACTCCAATAGAGGGTATACAGATACTACTCCCATATGAAGCAGTAGTGGGGTTGGCATATGACCCCAGAGTCCTTCTGGACTGCTCATTTCCACTTAGGTCCATAATGAAGAAAAGGGAATTGATATGAATAGCAAATAGAATATATCTTTTTTTTTTTCTTTTGTAAAAGGGGAACGAATAAATAATAAAAGAAAAGAGAATAAAATAGTTTGAAATTAAATATAGAATTCGAAAATTAAGAATAAAAAAAATTAAAACAAAAATAATTACGAGAAAAACAATAAAAAGACACAAAACTTAAAATTTTTAGATCTAATGCTCCTTATTTTCGAAAATTTTTGGAGGGAAACACCAAGGAACACCAAACTTAAAAATTTTAAGATCAAAACACAAGGAAGACTCAAGAACACTTTGAAGAATCACAAGAACAACAAGAACATGAAGATAGAACATCAAACTTAAAATTTTTAGAAAACCAAAATAAAATTTTTGAAAACTAAAGAAAAATCAACAAGAAAACACCAAACTTAAAGTTTGGTACAGGATTTATTCAAAGAAGAATTATTTTTGAAAAAGTTTTTTTAAAAAAGAAGATAGCCAATTACCAAGAACATAAGCATCACGCTCTAGCCAATTGACCTATAAATTTAAAGTGTTTTAACAAGGTATTTAATAAATAATTATTTTTTTAGATACTAATAATTCGAAAATGCACAAGAAAAACAAGAAAAATCCCAAAACAAGAAAAACTAAAGATCAAACAAGGAAAATAAACAAGAACAACTTGAAGATTAAGAAAGAACAATGAACACAATTTCGAAAATTTAAAAGAAAATAAAAACATGCAATTGACACCAAACTTAAAACATGAAACTAAACTCAAACAGAAAAACTCAATTATCAGTTTATAAAATTTAAAAAAAAATTAAAAAGAAAAAATAAGGATTTTTAAAAGAAGAAATTTCAACCAAAGACAATAATAAAAGACTCTAAACTAAAAAGAAAAATTTTTCCTAATCTAAGCAACAAAATAAACCGTCAGTTGTCCATACTCGAACAATTCCCGGCAACGGCGCCAAAAACTTGGTGCACAAATTGTGAATCACACTTTTCACAACTCGTACCACTAACCAGCAAGTGCACTGGGTCGTCCAAGTAATACCTTACGTGAGTAAGGGTCGAATCCCACGGAGATTGTTGGCTTGAAGCAATCTATGGTTATCTTGTAACTCTTAGTCAGGATATCAATTATATTTATCAGTTTGAATTGCGAGAAATAAAAGAGCATGAAATAAATACTTGTTCTGCAGTAATGGAGAATATGTTGGAGTTTTGGAGATGCTTTGTCTTCTGAATCTTTACTTCCCCCTGTTTTCTTCTTCATGCACGCAAGGTTCCTCCTATGGCAAGCTGTATGTTGGTGGATCACCGTTGTCATTGGCTACCATCTGTCCTCTCAGTGAAAATGGTCCAAGTGCGCTGTCACCGCCCGGCTAATCATCTGTCGGTTCTCACTCATGCAGGAATAGGATCCGTTGGTCCTTTTGCGTCTGTCACTACGCCCAACCTTTATGAGTTTGAAGCTCGTCACAGTCATTCAATCCTTGAATCCTACTCAGAATACCATAGACAAGGTTTAGACTTTCCAGATTCTCAAGAATGCTGCCAATGGGTTCTAGCTTATACCACGAAGATTTAAGGAACCCAGGAGATACTTATTCAATCTAATGTAGAACGGAGGTGGTTGTCAGGCACGCGTTCATAGGTTGAGAATGGTGATGAGTGTCACAGATCATCACATTCATCATATTGAAGTGCGAATAAATATTTTAGATAGAAACAAGCGTGTTTGAATGGAAAACAGAAGTAATTGTATTAATTCATCGAGACACAGCAGAGCTCCTCACCCCCAACAATGGAGTTTAGAGACTTATGCCATCAAAGAGTACAAAGTTCAAATCTAAAATGTCATGAGGTACAAAATAAATCTCTAAAAGTTGTTTAAATACTAAACTAGTAACCTAGGTTTATAGAAAATGGGTAAACTAAGATAGATAGTGCAGAAATCCACTTCTGGGGCCCACTTGGTGTGTGCTGGGGCTGAGACTTAAGCCTTACACGTGCCTAGGCTGTTTCTGGAGTTAAACGCCAGGTTGTAACATGTTTTGGGCGTTTAACTCCAACTTGTAACCTGTTTCTGGCGTTTAACGCCAGACTACAACATGGAACTGGCGTTGAACGGCAGTTTACATCGTCTATTCTTGAGAAAAGTATGAACTATTATATATTGCTGGAAAGCCCTGGATGTCTACTTTCCAACACAATTGGTAGCGCGCCAATTGGACTCCTGTAGCTCCAGAAAATCCATTCCGAGTGCAGAGAGGTCAGAATCCAACAGCATCAACAGTCCTTTTTCAGCCTGAATCAGATTTTTGCTCAGCTCCCTCAATTTTAGCCAGAAAATACCTGAAATTACAGAAAAAACACACAAACTCATAGTAAAGTCTAGAAATATGATTTTTATTTAAAAACTAATAAAAATATAATAAAAAGTGACTAAAACATATTAAAAACTACCTAAAAACAATGCCAAAAAGCGTATAAATTATCCGCTCATTAATGCCTGCGTTGTCTTTGTACTAGGATCTGCTTGGATGATTAGGTTCTATGAAGTGCTTTAACACTTGGTTACTTGGGTTAGCTAACCCGGAGTTATCAACCGAAAGTCCATTATCAAGAGCAACCTAGTTACAAGGCATTTAGTTACCCAAAGAGGTGCTGGGCATCAATGTCTTAAGAAGAATTGTGAGCCAAGTGTCTGTAGTGGATATGTGTTGAGTACAAATGAGCTAAAGAAGCTACTACTACACATGACACTAAGCTATAAGTAAGAAACAAGTTTACAGAAAAAGAAAATAAAGAAAAGTAATTACCAAGGATGAGTGAATAATAAGATGTCATAGCAGTGTGTTAATGGATACTTAAAGGAGACAGTCTATACCTAAAGATCAATAAAAAGGTGAGCCACTACATTGTCTGCATAAAACCCATAAGCTACTAATAATGCCTTGCTGATATGAACATCTCCTTCTGTTTCATTCTTTCTTCTCAATAATTCAGTACTTGCTTAGGGACAAGTAAGATTTAAGTTTGGTGTTGTGATGCCAGGGCATCTTAGGCTAGTTTCACCAGCCTTGTTCTTTGTTTTTAATAGGTTTTATGCACTTTCTTGAGCTATAAGTAAGCAAATTGGGTAGAAATTCATGTATGCCTAGATTTATTTAACCATGAATAATTTGATGCAATTTCATGATGATTTAAGCTATGATTACTGTATGCTAAGAATGATAAGAATTCTCATGACTTTAGCAAGACTTTGATGCATTTATTGGTTGATGATAGGTAAAGGAAAGCATGGAGGAAGGTTGGAGAAAGAGCACGGAAAAGACAAAGAGGAAGCAACGTTGGTGGCCAAGTTGGACCACCAACGTTGCCTCAAACATTGGAATGGAAGCAGAGCAACTCTCTGTAAAGTGTGCTGCTGCTCACGTTGGAGGTGGCGTTGGAGGTCTAACATTAACCCCAACGTTGAGTGACGCGTACGCATGAAAAAGCAAGATTTTCATATCCACACACAAGCGTGAGTCTCGCGTACACGTGGAATGGAAAAATTCACTATCCACGCGTACGCGTGGGTCACGCGTATGCATCACTAAACGAATATTGGAGTCCAACGTTACCTCAAACGCTAGCCTCCAACGTCTGCGATGAAGAACCCAAAATTTGGATTTGAAAAATTGGAATCGGCGCGTATGTGTTAGTGACACGTACGCGTGGATGGGAAAAGGGTGAATCACGCGTAAGCGTGGAGTACACACACGCGTGAAAATGCCAACGTTGGAGGGAACGTTGGAGGTCCAACACTGAGGCCAACGTCCCATGCATTGTGTTGAAACTGTAAAATGAAATCTTTGCATCCACGCGCACGCATAAAGCACGCGTACGCGTGGATGATCATTTTTGCCCCTGGTGCGCAACGCATACGCGTGGATTGCGGGACGTTGGCCCTCCAACGTTGAGTCAAATTCCAATAACAGCAAGTTTCACTGGTTTTTCTGAAGAGCGTTTGAGTCAACGTTGGCCATCAAACATTGACCCCAATGTGAAGCATCAGACTCTGCAATTCAAACCAATCTCTTCTCAACAGCAAAGGGAACCAATTGGAGCCAATTCAAACAAATTTCACCAAGGCCAAAATCCCAATTCAGAGATTGAAGATCAATGGAAGAGAGTGTATAAATAGTTTAGAATTTAAGTTAGAGGGACCTTTTTTTTGTTTTCGATTTTCCTTTTACTGAGTACTGCACATTTACTTTCTGTTGATTTTTCTTTTGCAATGTATCTTTCAATCCGAATTTCCATTTTTAATGCTATGAACAACTAAACCCCTTTCATTGGGTTAGGGAGCTCTGTGTAATTCAATGGATCAATAGTAATTTTCATTCATCTTCTTCTTTCTTTTCTCTTGATTTTGCTAGAAAGCTTTCGTTCTTCATCCAATTGGATAGTTATCTTGGGAAAGAAGCTATCCATAATTGGATCTCCTCGGAACCTTGGAAGAGGAATGAGGAGATCATGCTAGAAATACTTTCTCACATTGGATTAGATTGGGGTTTGGATGGATATAATGACATGTAATCCTACCAAAACTTTGATCCATGAATTTGTGTGGTATAATCAGAGACCAAACTTCATCTCTTCCCATGAGCACTTAAATCAAGGAATTGGGAAATTTTTCATGCTTAGAGAGATTGGTGAGCCAAGGAATTGGGATCCACTCAATTAAGAATGCCAAGGAGATCAATGAATGCATTGATTGCGGAAGAGATGAAAATGAATTTGATCCGGAGAGTTATACATCTCCTACCCATTCTATTTACATTCTGCTTCTTTAATTTCATGTTAAATCACCATTCCCTTTTAATTTCTTGCAATTTAAGTTCCTGTTCTTTAATTCCAACAATTTAATTCTCTGTCATTTAATTCTGGCAATTTACGTTTTCCGCCAATTTTACTTTCTGCAAGTCTCAATTCACTTCGAATTTCGCTCAACTAGCATAATTCTCCGATTAACATTGCTCAATCTACCAATCCCTGTGGGATTCAACCTCACTCTACAGTGAGTTTTTACTTGACGACAATCTGGTGCACTTGCCAGAAGGAAATTTGTTGAGAGGCGAATTCCCGCACATCATGCGCGTTCATTGATGTACTCCCAATCATTGTTTCCTCATGCATTCTCCACTTTGCATGCTTTTCTCTTCACTTCTTCCATCCAATACTTTTCTTATGAACCTGAAATCACTCAACAAACACATCAAGGCATCGAATGGAATTAAAGTTAATTAAAATTACCAATTTAGGGCCTAAAAAGCATGTTTTTACACTTAAGCTCAAATTACGGGAGAATTACAAAACCATGCTATTTCAATGAATAAATGTGAGAAAAGTGATAAAATCCCCAAAAATAAGTACAAGATAAACCACAAAATTAGGGTTTATCAGACATCGGTCTAGCGTTTGGCGCCACCAAGGGTTCTCCTACAAGGTGTGCTATTTTTCCGCCTAAGTTTTTCTATTCCTGTTTTGAGTGCTATACATGATCACAAACGTTAGAAAAATGAGAAAAACTATGAAAATAAATATAGAATAAAATAATATAAAATCAAACTCAAATAAACTAAAATAGAACAAAAGAAAGTAAAAGGAACTAAAGGATATGTGTGGTTGGGCTGCCTCCTAACAAGTGCTTCTTTTCCGTCATTAGCTTGACGGACAGCTCCTTTACCGAGTGTTATAGGGGATCAGATCTTCAACCCCCATTGTGAACTTATTTTATGTGCTCTCATGAATCAGCTCAGTGATGAGCGGATAATTTATACGCTTTTTGGCATTGTTTTTAGTATGTTTTTAGTATATTTTAATTAGTTTTTATTATATTTTTATTAGTTTTTAAATAAAAATCACTCTTCTGGACTTTACTATGAGTTGGTGTGTTTTTCTGTGATTTCAGGTATTTTCTGGCTGAAATTGAGGGACCTGAGCAAAAATCTGATTCAGAGGCTGAAAAAGGACTGCAGATGCTGTTGGATTCTGACCTCCCTGCACTCAAAGGGGATTTTCTGGAGCTACAGAAGCCCAATTGGTGCTCTTTCAATTGCATTGGAAAGTAGACATCCTAGGCTTTTCAGCAATATTTAATAGTCCATACTTTGCCCAAGATTTAATGGCCCAAACCGGCGCTCCAAGTCAGCTCAAGAATTCTGGCGTTTTACTCCAAAACTGGCACAAAAGCTGGAGTTAAACGCCCAAACTGGCACAAAAGCTGGCGTTTAACTCCAAGAAAAGTCTCTACACATGGAAGCTTCAATGCTCCGCCCAAGAACACACCAACTGGTCCCGGAAGAAGATTTCTGCATTAATTACTGATTTTTGTAAACCCTAGGCTATTAGTTCTCTATAAATAGGACCTTATACTTTTAATCTTGGAGAAGTCTTATGCTATCTTACACACGTTTGGAGGCTGGCCATTCGGCCATGCCTAGACCTTATTCTTAAGTATTTTCAACGGTGGAGTTTCTACACACCATAGATTAAGGTGTGGAGCTCTGCTGTTCTTCATGAATTAATACAAAGTACTACTGTTTTTCTATTCAATTCACACCTACTTCTTCTCTAAGATATTCATTCGTTCTTCATCTTGATGAATGTGATGATCCGTGACACTCATCATCATTCTCACCTATGAACATATGCCTGACAACCACCTCTGTTCTACTAGCAATGGCTTGAATGCGTATCTCTTGGGTTTCTGATCTAAGATTGAAACCTTCGTAGTATAGGCTAGAATTATTGGCGGCCATTCCTGAGATCCAAAACATCTAAACCTTGTCTGTGGTATTCTGAGTAGGATCTGGGAAGGGATGACTGTGACGAGCTTCAAACTCGCGATTGTGGGGCGTGTGACAGACGCAAAAGGTTCAATGGATCCTATTCCGACATGATCGAGAACCAACCGATGATTAGTCGTGCGGTGACAGCGTATTTGGAACGTTTTCACTGAGAGGACGGGAAGTAGCCATTGACAATGGTGATGCCCAACATAAAGCTTGCCATGAAAAGGAGTATGAATGATTGGAAGAAGGCAATAGGAAAGCAGAGGTTCACGGGGAACAAAGCATCCTCATACGCTTATCTGAAATTCCAACCGAAGAATTACATAAGTATCTCTATCTTTATTTTATGTTTTACAAGGTGACCATAGCTTGCTTCAAGCCGACAGTCTCCGTGGGATCGACCGTTACTCACGTAAGGTATTACTTGGACGACCCAGTGCACTTGCTGGTTAGTTGTGCGGAATTGTGAAAAGTGTGATTCATGTTTAAGAGCTCCAAGTCTTTGGCGCCATTGTTGATGATCACAATTTTGTGCACCAAGTTTTTGGCGCCGTTGCCGGGGATTATTCGAGTTTGGACAACTGACGGTTCATCTTGTTGCTTAGATTAGATAATTTTATTTTTTATTTTCGAAAAATCACAAAAAAAAAAATTTTTTTTTCTATTTTGTTCTTCAGAGTTTTTAAGAATGAATTCTAGAGTTTCATGATGATTTGTTAAAGTCTGGCTGGCTGTGAAGCCATGTCTAATCTTATTGGACCAAGGTTTCAACTTATCATCACAAGAGCTTGTTGATTCCTATCAATTTTGCTGTTGTTAGCAATGATCTGCTAAAGCTTGGCTGGCCATTGGCCATGTCTAGTGTTTTGGACCGGAGCTTTCATTGAAAGCTTGGCTGGCTAGTAAGCCATGTCTAATTCCTGGACCGGAGTCTTAGACTAGCATTGCAATGATTCCTGGAACTCTTATTAAAAATTTTGAACCCCTTTATTTTCTTTTCCACTCAATTTTTGAAAAATAACAAAAAAAAATTTATAAAACCATAAAAATAAAAAATATTTTATGTTTTTTGTTTGAGTCTAGTATCTAATTTTAAGTTTGGTGTAAATTGCATGCCTATAATTTTCTAAAATTACATGCATTATGTTCTTCATTAATCTTCAAGTTGTTCTTGATGATTTACTTGTTCTGATCTTTAAATACTCTTGTTTTGTGTGTTTTGTTGTTTTTGATAGGCATTTTCCATTTGTTAGTGTCTCTAGTATGAAAATTTCTATGTTTGGTGTCTTGCATGCATTGTTTACTTGATCTTAGTTGCATTTTTATTGTTTCTCATCATCAAAAATTCAAAAAATATTTTTAAAACTATGTCTTTTGAAGTCAATAATACAGAGAATTGAAGATTTAGAATATTCAACAGAGGAATCAAACAGAAAAAGCTGGGCGTTCAAAATGCCCAGTGAAGAAGGCAAACTGGCGTTTAAACGCCAGCCAGGGTACCTGGCTGGGCGTTTAACCCCCAAAAAGGTAGAGTTTTGGGCGTTAAACACCAGAATGAATGCCATTCTGGGCGTTTAATGCCAGGATGACACTAGAGGGAAGATTTTGTTTTCAATTCAAATTTTTTTCAAATCTTCATAATTTTTCAAAATCAAATCATTTTCAAATCATATCTTTTCAATCATATCTCTTCAAAATCAATTTCTTTCCATTTTTTTATTTATTACTATTTTCGAAAATCCTTGCTAAAATTAATGATTTACTTCAAAATTTTTAAGTTGTTACTTGCCTATTAAGAAAGATCAAATTTTAAATTTTAAGAATCATATCTTTTAATTTCTTGTTAGTCAAGTAATGAACTTTAATTTTAAAACTTTCTCTTTTTTTTGATTTTCAATCATATCTTTTCAATCATATATTTTCAATCACATCTTTTTCAAAATTAATTTTTCAGTCATATCTTTTTAATTTCTAATTTCAAAATCTTTTTCAAAAATCACTTTATTTCTTTCCCAATCTTAGTTTTCGAAAATCTCAATCAAATTTTCAAATTTTCTTTTAATTATTTCAAAATCTTTTACTTTAATTTTCGAAAATTCTTCCCCTCTTCTCACATCTTTCTATTTAAGGGACTAACACTCATCCTCAAGGTGCAATTCGAACTCTATCCTTCTTTATATGTTTGAATTCTCTTGTATCTACCTCCTGCTTCTATTCTTCTTTTTCTCTGACACCTCAAGGAATCTCTATACTGTGACATAGAGGATCCCTACTTTCTTGTTCTCTTCTCTTTCATATGAGCAGAAGCAAAGATAAAGGCATACTTGTTCAAGCTGATCCTGAACCTGAAAGGACCTTGAAGAGAAAGCTAAGAGAAGCTAAAGCACAATTCTCTTTAGAAGGCCTAACAGAGCTTTTCAAAGAAGAAGAAACCATGGCAGCCGAAAACAACAATGCCAACAATGCAAGGAAGGTGCTTGGTGACTTTACTGCACCCACTCCCGACTTCTATGGGAGAAGCATCTCAATCCCTGCCATTGGAGCAAACAACTTTGAGCTTAAGCCTCAATTAGTTTCTCTAATGCAATAGAATTGCAAGTTTCATGGACTTCCATTGGAAGATCCTCATCAGTTCTTAGCTGAATTCTTGCAAATCTGTAACACTGTCAAGACCAATGGGGTTGACCCTGAAGTCTACAAACTTATGCTTTTTCCTTTTGCTGTAAGACACAGAGCTAGGACATGGTTGGATTCACAACCTAAAGAAAGCCTGAACTCTTGGGAAAAGCTAGTCAATGCCTTCTTGGCAAAGTTCTTTCCACCTCAAAAATTGAGCAAGCTTAGAGTGGAAGTCCAAACCTTCAGACAGAAGGAAGGTGAATCCCTCTATGAAGCTTGGGAAAGATACAAGAAATTGATCAGAAGGTGCCCTTCTGACATGCTTTCAGAATGGAGCATCATAGGTATTTTCTATGATGGTCTGTCTGAACTATCCAAGATGTCATTGGATAGCTCTGCTGGAGGATCTCTTCATCTGAAGAAGACGCCTGCAAAAGCTTAGGAACTCATTGAAATAGTTGTAAATAACCAATTCATGTACACTTCTGAAAGGAATCCTGTGAATAATGGGATAGCTCAGAAGAAAAGAGTTCTTGAGATTGATACTCTGAATGCCATATTGGCTCAGAATAAAATATTGACTCAACAAGTCAATATGATTTCTCAGAGTCTGTCTGAAATGCAAGCAGCAACAGGCAGTACTAAAGAAGCTTCCTCTGAAGAAGAAGCTTATGATCCTGAGAACCCAGCAATGGAAGAGGTGAATTACATGGGAGAACCCTATGGAAACACCTATAATTCTTCATGGAGAAATCATCCAAATCTCTCATCGAAGGATCAACAGAGACCTCAACAAGGTTTCAACAACAATAATGGTGGAAGAAACAGGTTTAGCAATAGCAAGCCTATTTCATCATTTTCTCAGCAACAGACAGAGAATTCTAAGCAAATCCACTCTAACTTAGTAACCATTGTCTCTGATCTAATCAAAACTACTCAAAGTTTCATGACTGAAACAAGGTCCTCCATTAGAAATTTGGAGGCACAAGTGGGTCAGCTGAGTAAGAAAATTACTGAACTCCCTCCTAGTACTCTCCCAAGCAATACAGAAGAAAATCCAAAAAGAGAGTGCAAGGCCATAACCACAGAACCTGTAGAGGAGGAAAAGGCAGTGATCTCCACTGAGGAAGACCTCAATGGATGTCCACTGACCTCCATGGAGTTCCCTAAAGAGGAACCATGGGAATCTGAGGCCCACATTGAGACCATAGAGATTCCAGTGAATTTACTTTTTCCATTCATGAGCTCTGATGAGTATTCTTCCTCTGAAGAGGATGAAGATGTTACTGAAGAGCAAGTTGCTAAGTACCTTGGAGCAATCATGAAGCTAAATGCTAAGTTGTTTGGTAATGAGACTTGGGAGGAAGAACACCCTTGCTCATCAAAGAACTGGATGACTTGACTAGGAATCCATCATCCTTGGCAGACCCTTCCTAGCCACAGCAAAAGTTGTGATTGATGTTGACAGAGGAGAATTGATCATTCAAGTGGATGAAGACTCCCTTGTGTTTAAAGCTCAAGGATATCCCTCTGTCACCATAGAGAGGAAGCATGAAGAGCTTTTCTCAACACAGAGTCAAACAGAGCCCGCACAGTCAAACTCTAAGTTTGGTGTTGAACCCCCACATTCAAACTCTAAGTTTGGTGTTGGGAGGTTCCAACATTGCTCTGAACATCTGTAAGGCTCCATGAGAGCTCACTGTCAAGCTATTGACATTAAAGAAGCGCTTGTTGGGAGGCAACCCAATTTTTACTTATCTATGTTAAATTTCTCTTTTCTTTTGTTATTTTATGTTTTCTGTAGGTTGATGATCATGTGAAGTCACAAAAACAATTGAAAAAGCAAAAACAGAAGGAAAAACAAAATGAAAAATAGAACACCCTAGAGGAGAAACTTACTGGCATTTAAACGCCAGTAAGGGTAGCAAAATGGGCGTTAAACGCCCAATCTGGCACCATTCTGGGTGTTTAACGCCATAAATGGGCACCAGACTGGCGTTTAACGCCAAGAATGGGCAAGAAGCTGGCGTTAAACACCAGAAATGGGTAGCAGCCTGGCATTTAACGCCAGGATTGGCAGCAAGGGGCGTTTTGCACGCCACATGGTGCAGGGATGAGAAATCCTTGACACCTCAGGATCTGTGGACCCCACAGGATCCCCACCTACCCCACCTCTCTCTCTCTTCTTCACCCATTCACCAATCACCTCAATACCTCTTCCCCAAAAACACATCACCTATCAAATCCCACCATTCTCTTCACCACTCACATCCATCCTTCATATCACTCCACCTACCTCATTATTCAAATTCAAACCACTTTCCCACCCAAACCCACCCATAATGGCCGAAACATACCCCGCCTCTCCACTCCTATATAAACCCATCTTCACTCTTTCATTTTCACACAACCTAACCACTACTTCTCCCCCTTGGCCGAAACACAAAGCCCCATCCATCTCCTCTATTTCTTCTTCTTCTACTCTCTTCTTTCTTCTTTTGCTCGAGGACGAGCAACCTTCTAAGTTTGGTGTGGTAAAAGCTAAAGCTTTTTGTTTTTCCATAACTATTAATGGAACCAATGGCCGGAGAAACCTCTAGAAAGAGGAAAGGGAAGGCAAAAGCTTCCACCTCCGAGTCATAGGAGATGGAGAGATTCCTCTCAAGGGTGCATCAAGACCACTTCTATGAAGTTGTGGCCAAGAAGAAGGTGATCCCCGGGGTCCCTTTTAAGCTCAAAAGGGGCGAATATCCGGAGATCCGACATGAGATTCGAAGAAGAGGTTGGGAAGTTCTCACCAACCCCATTCAACAAGTCGGAATCTTAATGGTTCAAGAGTTCTATGCCAATGCATGGATCACCAAGAACCATGATCAAAGTGTGAACCCGGACCCTAAGAATTGGCTTATAATGGTCCGAGGGAAATACTTAGATTTCAGTCCGGAAAATGTAAGGTTGGCGTTCAACTTGCCCATGATGCAAGGAGATGCACACCCATACACTAGAAGGGTCAACTTTGATCAAAGGTTGGACCAAGTCCTCATGGACATCTGTGAAGAGGGCACTCAATGGAAGAGTGATTCAAGAGGAAAGCCGGTTCAACTAAGAAGGCATGACCTCAAGCCCGTGGCTAGGGGATAGTTGGAGTTCATCCAACGCTCAATCATTCCTACTAGCAACCGATCTGAAGTAACTATAGACCGGGATATCATGATTCATAGCATCATGATTAGAGAGGAAGTAGAAGTTCATGAGGTTATATCCCAAGAACTCTACAAGGTGGCGGACAAGTCCTCTATTGTGGCAAGGTTAGCCTTCCCTCATCTTATTTGTCACCTCTGCAATTCAGCTAGAATTGACATAGAGGAAGACATCCTCATTAATGAGGACAAGCCCATCACTAAGAAAAGGATGGAGCAAACAAGAGATCCCACTCATGAACAAGAGCATGAGGAAACTCATCATGAAATCCCTGAGATGCCTCAAGGGATGCATTTTCCTCCACAAAACTATTGGGAGCAAATCAATACCTCCCTAGGAGAATTAAGTTCCAACATGGGACAACTAAGGGTGGAGCACCAAGAGTATTCCATCCTCCTCCATGAAATTAGAGAAGACCAAAGAACCATGAGAGAGGAGCAATGAAGGCAAGAAAGAGACATTGAGGAGCTCAAGCACTCCATAAGATCTTCAAGAGGAAGAACAAGCCGCCATCACTAAGGTGGACCCGTTCTTTAATTTCCTTGTTCTTTATTTTCCTGTTTTTTGAATTTTTATGCTTATGTTATTTATGTTTGTGTCTTTATTACATGATCATTAGTGTCTAAGTGTCTATGCCTTAAAGCTATGAAAATAAATCCATCACCTTTCTTAAATGAAAAATATTTTTAATTGAAAAGGAAAAAGAAGTGCATGAATTTCAAATTTTAAAACAGTTTAATTATTTTGATGTGGTGGCAATACTATTGTTTTTCTGAATGAATGCTTGAACAATGCATATTTTTGAATTTTTTGTTTAAAGAATGTTAAAATTGTTGGCTCTTGAAAGAATGATGGAAAAAGGAGAAATGTTATCTGATGATCTGAAAAATCATAAAATTGATTCTTGAAGCAAGAAAAAGTAGTGAAAAGCTTGCAGAAAAAAAGGATATATGCGAAAAAAAAGAGAGGCGAAAAAAAAAGAGAAAAGAAAAAGAAAGAAAAAGAAAAGCAAGCAGAAAAAGCCAATACCCCTTTAAACCAAAAGGCAAGGGTGATAAAAAGGATCCAAGGCTTTGAGCATCAGTGGATAGGAGGGCCCACAGGAATAAAATCCTGGCCTAAGCGGCTAAACCAAGCTGTCCCTAACCATGTGCTTGTGGCGTGAAGGTGTCAAATGAAAACCTGAGACTGAGCGGTTAAAGTCGTGGTCCAAAATCAAAAAGAGTGTGATTAAGAGCTCTGGACACCTCTAATTGGGGACTCTAGCAAAGCTGAGTCACAATCTAAAAAGGTTCACCCAGTTATGTGTCTGTGGCATTTATGTATCCGGTGGTAATACTGGAAAACAAAGTGCTTAGGGCCATGGCCAAGACTCATAAAGTAGCTGTGTTCAAGAATCAACATACTTAACTAGGAGAATCAATAACACTATCTGGATTCTGAGTTCCTATAGATGCCAATCATTCTGAACTTCAAGGGATAAAGTGAGATGCCAAAACTGTTCAGAAGCAAAAAGCCAAAAGCCCCGCTCATCTAATTAATACTGATCTTCATAGATGTTTTTGGAATTCATTGTATATTATCTTCTTTTGATCCTATTTGATTTTCAGTTGCTTGGGGACAAGCAACAATTTAAGTTTGGTGTTGTGATGAGCGGATAATTTATACGCTTTTTGGCATTGTTTTTAGTATGTTTTTTGTATATTTTAATTAGTTTTTATTATATTTTTATTAGTTTTTAAATAAAAATCACTCTTCTAGAATTTACTGAGTTTGTGTATTTTTCTGTGATTTCAGGTATTTTCTGGCTGAAATTGAGGGACCTGAGCAAAAATCTGACTCAGAGGCTGAAAAAGGACTGTAGATGCTGTTGGATTCTGACCTACCTGCACTCAAAGGGAATTTTCTGGAGCTACAGAAGCCCAATTGGCGCACTCTCAATTGTGTTGGAAGGTAGACATCCTGGGCTTTCCAGCAATATATAATTGTCCATATTTTGCCCAAGATTTAATGGCCCAAACCGGCGTTCCAAGTCAGCTCAAGAATTCTGGCGTTTAACCCCAAAACTGGCACAAAAGCTGGAGTTAAACGTCCAAACTGGCAAAAAAGCTGGCGTTTAACTCCAAGAAAAGTCTCTACACATGGAAGCTTTAATGCTCAGCCCAAGCACACACCAAGTGGGCCCGGAAGAAGATTTTTGCATTATTACTGATTTCTGTAAACCCTAGGCTATTAGTTCTCTATAAATAGGACCTTATACTTTTAATCTTGGAGAAGTCTTATGCTATCTTAGACACGTTTGGAGGTTGGCCATTCGGCCATGCCTAGACCTTGTTCTTATGTATTTTCAACGGTGGAGTTTCTACACACCATAGATTAAGGGTTGGAGCTCTGCTGTTCTTCATGAATTAATACGAAGTACTACTGTTTTTCTATTCAATTCACGCCTACTTCTTCTCTAAGATATTCATTCGTTCTTCATCTTGATGAATGTGATGATCCGTGACACTCATCATCATTCTCACCTATGAACATGTGCCTGACAACCACCTCTGTTCTACTAGCAATGGCTTGAATGCGTTTCTCTTGGGTTTCTGATCTAAGATTAGAACCTTTGTGGTATAGGCTAGAATTCTTAGCGGCCATTCCTGAGATCCGGAACGTCTAAACCTTGTCTTTGGTATTCTGAGTAGGATCTGGGAAGGGATGACTGTGACGAGCTTCAAACTCGCGATTATCGGGTGTGTGACAGACGCAAAAGGATCAATGGATCCTATTCCGACATGATCGAGAACCGACAGATGATTAGCCGTGCGGTGACAGTGCATTTGGAACATTTCACTGAGAGGATGGGAAGTAGCCATTGACAACGGTGATGCCCAACATAAAGCTTGCCATGGAAAGGAGTATGAATGATTGGAAGGAGGCAATAGGAAAGCAGAGGTTCAGGGGGAACAAAGCATCTTCATACGCTTATCTGAAATTCCAATCGAAGAATTACATAAGTATCTCTATCTTTATTTTATGTTTTATTTATCTTTTAATTATCAATTCTCCGTCACTATTTGAATCCGCCTGACTGAGATTTACAAGGTGACCATAGCTTGCTTCAAGCCGACAGTCTCCGTGGGATCGACCCTTACTCACGTAAGGTATTACTTGGACGACCCAGTGCACTTGCTGGTTAGTTGTGTGGAATTGTAACAAAGTGTGATTCACATTTAAGAGCTCCAAGCCTTTGGCGCCATTGTTGATGATCACAATTTCGTGCACCACTCTAGCCCCTGGGTGCTTTCTTCTTGGGGCCTCTTCCATCTTTGATGGGTGGTGAATGACCAACAACAAATTTAAGTTTGATGTTTGGGGTTATTGTATGGATTTCCACCCCGTGAGAGGCTTAAGCACTGAGCTTTACATGCTAGTACCTCTTTTGTCAGAGAGTGGTTGAGGTTTAAAAATCTTGAACATCAAATAGTCCTCATGCATCCTCAAGACTAATTCTCCTCTCTCTACATCAATGAGGGCTCTTATAGTGGCTGTGAATGGCCTTCCTAGGATGATGGAGTCATTAGTGTCCTCTCCCGTATCAAGTATCACAAAATCTACATGGAGGTAAAGGTCTTTCAACTTTACTTGGACATTTTCCACCACTTTGTATGCCTGCTTTTGGGACTTGTCTGCCATCTCCGGTGAGATTCTTGTGGGCTGCGCCTCTTGTATCCCCAGCTTCTTCATCACTGAGAGAGGTATCATATTTATGCTTGATCCAAGGTCACATAATACCTTCTCAAATGTGATAGTCCCAATAGTACAGGGAATTAGGAAGCTTTCGGGATCTGGCATCTTCGTGGGTAGCCTTTTCTGCACTAGTGCACTACACTCCTTGGTCAGCACCACAGTTTTATCTCCCTTTAAGCCTGTCTTCTCAGAGAGTATGCTTTTCAAACAGGCCATGTAGGGAGGCATCTTTTCCAACACCTCAGCAAAAGGAATATTGATGTCCAACTTTTTGAAGATCTCCAAGAATTGAGTGAGCTGCTCATCTTTGGTCTTCTCCTATAGTCTCTGAGGGTGTTGTACTTCAGGCTCCTTTGCCACCATTGGGGCGTGCAACATTGTACTTCCAGTCTCCTCTTGCGCCTTTTGCTCCTTCAATTTTTCAGCAGCATGCATCTCTCTAGGCTCGGCCTCCTTGCCTATCATTAGGCTCTTGCACTCTTCTCTTGGATTTACCTCTATATTACTTAGAAGAGTGTTAGGAGGTCTCTTAGGTGTCCTCTTACTAAACTGACCCACTTATACTTCCAAGTTCCTAATTGAAGCTTTTGTCTATTGTATAAAGCTGTGAGTGGTGTTGGAAAGTTTAGAGATTATTATGGCCAAGTCAGAGTTGTCTTGAGGGGTCCTTGTTTCTGCTGAGAGGGTGAAACTGCCTGTTGTTAGACCTATTCTGATTGGCTCCACCCTGATTGTTGTAGAAGCCCTACTGGGGTCTTTATGGTTGCTCTCTCCATGAAAAGTTAGAGTGATTCCTCCGTCCCTTATTGAAAGTATTGGCATGGGGATCATTGTTGAAATTTCTTGAAGAATTTCCCATGTAATTAACTTGCTCAGTAGTGGGTTGAGCATAGCCACCAGCGTCCCCATGGATGTAGCTTCCCGTCAAGTGTTGAGAGATCAAGCTAATCTGTTGGGATAGGATCTTGTTTTGAGCCATGATGGCGTCTAGTGTATCCGCCTCCATAACCCTTCTCTTTTGAGTAGTTCCAGTATTCACAGGGTTTGTCTCAGAAGTGTACGGATACTGGTTGTTGGCAACCATCTCAATAAACTCATCTGCCTCTTTAGGCGTCTTTTTCATGTATAGAGAACTACCTGTAGAGTGATCCAATGACATCTTGGCAATCTCAGAGAGGCCATCATAAAAGATCTGCAGCCTAGTCCAATTTGAAACCATGTCAGGAGGGCATCTCCTGATCATCTGCTTGTATCTCTCCCATGCCTTATAGAGGGACTCTCCATCTTTCTGTTTGAAGGTCTGGACATCTACCCTAAGCTTAGTCAGGTTCTCAGGTGGAAAGAATTGGGTCAGAAATCCAGTGACCATCTTCTCCCATGTGTCTAGGCTCTCCTTAGGCTAAGAATCAAGCCACTGCTTTGCTCTGTCCCGTACAGCAAAAGGAAAGAGCATGAGCCTGTAGACCTCAGGATTCACTCCATTCATCTTAATAGTATAACAAATCTGTAGGAAGTCACATATGAATTTGTTGGCATCCTCCTACGGGAGTCCATGAAACTGACAGTTCTGGTGCACCAAAGTGACCAGTTGAGGATCAAGCTCAAAATTGTAGGCACCAATGGCAGTTACAGCTATACTGCGCCTATAGAAGTCAGGTGTGGGTGCAGTCTATGAAATTAAGTAAAATAAAGTGAACAATTAACCAAAACAATTTGAAACAACTAGTGAAAAAAAAACTTTAAAATTTTCAAAAACAAAAAAAGCCAATAACCCTAAAATTTTTGAAAATAAAAATAAAAGAAAAACCTTAACAGGACACCAAACTTAAAATTAAAAATTATATGAAGATTAATAAGATAAAATTCAAAAATCAACATAAATAAGAAAAATTGAAAATTGAAAATTAAGAAGAAATTAAATAAACAAAAACTAATAAAAATACCTAATCTAAGTAACAAGACAACTGGTAGTTGTCAGTCACAAACAATCCCCGGCAACGGCGCCAAAAACTTGGTGTGCTAATTAGAATTTCACATAGCTTAACCGGCAAGTGCACCAGGTCATCCAAGTAATACCACAGGTGAGTGAGGGTCGATCCCACGAGGATTGTTGGACTGAGCAAGCAATGGTTATCCTGTTGGACTTAGTCAGGCGAATTAGAAAAGAGGTTTGGTGAGTTGTAAGCGCATAAACAATAGCAAGGGAAATAAAGAAAGCAATAAACAATTTGGTGTGAAAACAATGTGAGAAAACAGTTAAGATTTTGGAGATGTTTACTTTTTCTGGATTAAAATGTCTTACAAACTATTCTAACAATGAATGATTCATTGTATGGAAAACCATAAGTGTCTAAACCCTAATCCCTTAGCGATTTAGCCTCCTCTAACCTTCATCAACTGCCACTCTCGTGGTCACTTAACTCAGATTAGAGGGTGAAGTTCAGAAAACTAATTTATACCACGATGTCCCTAATCACCTTAAACCGGCTGAATAGATGTTGTTTTTCCCTATCGGTTAGTGTAATTAGCCATCTAAGTGGAATGTTTTCAAGTTGTAGTTCAAGCGAGATAACTCTCTCGAGAATCACAACAACTCATGTAGAAAAGGGTAATACTCTCGTTCCACCCAGTTCATAGGATTAAGAACGAAAACAATCCTTAGAATTGAATCAACCATAAATTCAAATAGAAAAAATAATAATCTTAATCCATAAAAATAAACAAAGCTCCTAACCTTAACCGAGAGGTTTAAGTGCTCATAACTTACAGAGAAAACAGGGTTCTGAAAACGTCTAATGATACGTGATGCCCTAGAAAGAGTGCATCTTATTCCTTAAATACTAACCTAATTTGATAAGGAAATAAAATAAAATAATAAATTCTAAACCCAAAAGATATTGTTTGTAATTAAAAATTACAAAACGAGAATAAAAATAAGCTAAGAGGTGCAAAATCCACTTGAGAGGCCCAATTCAGTGTGGATTCGGATTGCTGCTGGCGTTTAACCCCGAGATGAAAGTTAAATGCCGGGGCGGGGTGGGGGGGAGTGCAACGTTTCTGGTCTTGTATCCCCCTGCTGGCATAAAACACCGGGTGGGCGTTCAGCGCCCTGGGGGGATGCTGACAACATTTTCCTTTTTAGCTCTAAACTTCGCCAAACTGCTCCAAATTTCACCTAAAATCATAAAAACATGAGAAAAAATCAAAGTAGCATCCAAAGGTGAGTTTTGCACTAAAATCAGGTAAAAATAAATAAAATCTAACTAAAAATAACTAGAAAATGATGCCAAAAGGGTATAAGATGCTCACGTATCATTTCTACGCCTCACCAATGCATGAAGTTCCCAATTGCAGAAGGAATTGCCACTATAAAAGGAGACCAGAAGTTAGCAAGAAAGTGTTACAAGTGGTAAAGAGGTCAATACTATTGAGTTCGGTGGTGTCCGAGTTCGGAAAGAGCTACGCCCCCAACCTAAAGAAAAATAAAAATGGTGCAAATCGGTGATCAAGTAGAAAAGACAACGACCATAAAGACCAACTTGGAAGAAAGTCTAAAGGCACAAATCGTTGATCTCTTGCAAAGGAATTCTGACCTGTTCACGTGGAAAGCCTCCGATATATCGGGTATAGACCCTGACCTCATGAATCACAAGCTCGTCGTTTATCTAGGTTCTCGACCCATTTAGCAAAAGCGACGGAAGCTCGATCCCGAAAGAACGCAGGTCATGGAAGAACAGGAGCAAGCATTACTAGAAGCTGGGTTTATAAGGGAGGTAAAGTATCCTTTGTAGCTGGTGATGTAGTTGTTGGATGTCAGTTAGGAATTTCGCTAATTGAAAGAATGGATTCATTATAAGTATAGCTCCCAACCGACAAACAACATGGATCAAAGTTTAATTTGTTTGTCATGAATGCAAACAAAAAAAAACCGAGAGTATTAGATCTCGGATCATCTCTCAAAGGAATTGCAATGAGCTGTGCGTATTGTTGGCTATGAGAAAACGGGGTGTGCAGATAAACATACAAGAAAATAGATGATAAGAAAGTAAAGCTAACAACTAAAGGAAAAATAAATTCTAAAAGACACTCATAACAAGGATTGAGAATCAAAGCTTCCTATTTAATTCATTGACCATAAACATGGTGATTTCCTAGAGTTAATCCCATTTCGTCAACACCATCCTAGGTTCGTTATGGTTTGACAGCTTACATGAGAATTCCAAGGTTAAACAACCCGGTTGGAGCGATGATGAGCCACTTAAAGACGGGTGTGGAAACAAGATTTGGATCCCGGAATACATGAGGATCAAATTTGGGAGCGCTTAGGTTGTGAAGAACTCCATCAGAGCTTGAAGCTATTAATTTTAAAGAATGGAGCTTATTGGAAGTCCAAGCATTGATGGATGTTCAGAGATGAGTTCAAGCACAAACCACCATGACAAGGAGCTCACCAAATGTCCAACTTAAGGACTTTAACTAAAAGTGCTAGTGGGAGACAACCCACCATGGTATGATCTTTCGTTTTTATTCTTAGTTTTATTTTGTTTTATTTTTTTCTCAGTGTTCATTTATAAAATTCTGCATAATCACCTGCATTCTACATAAAAAAAATGGTGTTCGACGCGCAAGCGTCTATGACGCGCACGCGTCATATGGATGTATGCACAACCATTAAAATTAAACAGAGAGTTGTGCTGGAACGACGTGGGAGGGGTTCCTGGCGCACAAGCCAACCCACGCATACGCGTCCCCTTTTTTTTTGCCAATCCACACGTATGCGCTCCTGACGCGTACGCGTGGGATTGCCAATCGGCGTGAAAGAGTGCTTGAACAAAGAGTTGTGATGCCATGGTGCTGGAGCCGCGCGGGTTCTCACACGTATGCATGACCGACGCTCACGCGTCAGTGTTCATTTTTGGCAACCCACGCGTACGCGTGGGTGACACATAGGCGTCGCATGGCTAAGGCAGTTTTCACGCGCACGCATGATGCACGTGCGCACGTCACACCCTGTTTTCCATTTCTTACTTCCTTCTTCTCTCCTTTCTCCTTCTTTCCTCCTCCTTTCTTACTTTCTTCTTCTTCATTCCTTTAACTTCTCATCCTTATTATCTTTTGCCTATTACATTTGCATACTTCCACTCATTGAATTTTAATTTTGTGCATGTTTTTATATTCTTTTCTAAATTTGATACTTTTTCTTCGGTGTTGAATTTTCTTGCTCGACTGTTAAATATCTCTTGCATTATTCTCGTGCTTCTTGACTTGTTTTATTCTAATTGGGTATTATTATTCATAAGTCAATGCTAATCTTTTATGATACTTGCATTCCATTTGCATTGATATGCACTTATACTATCTTGCATTACCCACACTCTCTCCCCCATTGTTGCAATTTTTGCACTATTGATACGCCAATTGCTTCTACTGTTTTCTTATTGCATGTTGTAGCTACCATGTAGTTGGGACCCTTATTATTTGGCATTAACCCACGCATACTTTATTTGTTTTCTTATCTTTATTTCTGGGTTACTTTTCTTCTTTTTCCTCTTCTTTCAGGATGGCCACCGAGAAGGAAAGGAAAAAGCTTCTCAATGTGGCGACAGACAAGTCCATCTGCACAATATTTGGAGAAAAACATCAGTCGTAGCAGCCCGTCCACTTGCACATCTTAGCATGAACCGAGGATGGTGCAATCTTTAAGTATGGGGAGGTTGATACCGACTTCCGTGGGTTAGTTATTTCCCATTTTAACACCAATGTTTAATTTTCTTTGTTAAATTAGTTGTTGCATTTGCATGTTTGTTTGATGTTATGCATATTCTTCTACCACTACCTGGTTGGAGTGATGAATTCTTATTCAAGAACCTTTTTATAGCATTTCATTAATTTAAATTAAAACTTTTTTTTGTTAAACTTGTTTGAAGATTATAATTTGGAACATGGTTTATAGCTAAAAACACACAACCTGTGAGATTTTGAGCTTAATTATATGGTTACATTATTTAACCATAATATTTTATTCGTGTGTGTTTTCTTCCCTATGATTGCAATCTATAGTTTGTTCCATTCTATATGTCCATTGTTTAGTGTTTTTGCATGCATACATGGCTATCATTTGTTATTAGCCCACTTATCCCAAATAGCCTACCATTTCAATTACCTTTGTTTGCCACTTTGAGCCTTTTAATCCCCATTTGTTCTGTATTTTACCACATGACTAGCCTTAAGCGGAAAAATAATTAATTACCCCAATTGAATCTTTGGTTAGCTTAAGATAGAGATTGTTTATCAATTAAGTGTGGGGAATTGTGGGAACTTGGGTTGATAAAAATTGTGTTGACAAAAGTATTAGGAATTTGGGTGCATACTCATGTGATACCAGAAAAACCATATGCATTGATATGTTATGTTTGCTTTCATGTTCATAAAAAAAAAACAATTTTATTACAATATAAATAAATAAATAAATATCGGACAAAATTACCCCAATGTTAAGTTTAATAAAAGATCAGTGTATATGTGGTGAAATTAAAGAAAATTTGATACATGAGTATGTGAAATATACAACAGGTAAATTATGGGTAGCTAGGCATGATTTTAGAATCACATAGAGTGTGTGTATGTTAGGTGAGAGCTTAGGTTAGTCAAAGATTCATATTATAGCTCACTTGACCATACATATATCCTCACCCTTACCTTAGCTCCATTACAACCTTGAAAAGACCTCATGATGTTTGCATTGGTATACTAAATTTTTGTTGATTGGTTAGATGAAGAACAAAGTTTTAGAAAGCATGACTAGAGAAGAGTAGAGTAGATTAACCCTAGACACTTGAGAGATTAGAGTGCATATACACCTCCAGTGAGGGTTCAATGCTTGATTCTATGTTCCTGGCTTTCATGAGCTGTCTTCTTACAAGTTTACTTGTCTCTTATTGTGTGATTTGAATTAGTGGAATCTGATTTATGTTTGTCTTGGAGAATTTGTTTACTTTTAACCAAGTAGGTAGAAGTATTTTTGCATTTAGTTGCATTCATATAGATAGGTTGCATTTCATAAGTTTTACCGTTCCTCTTCACTCCTTTATAGCTTCTCTTGAGCTTAGCATGAGGACATGTTAATGTTTAAGTGTGGGGAGATTTGATGTACCACTATTTTGTGGTACATTTTATGCTTAATTGAGTGGATTTTATCCGCTAAATTCACACTTATTCATATAATTCGCATGTTTTACATTTTCCTTCCTAATTATTAATCCTCTCTTATTACCATTCGATGCCTTGATATGTGTGTTAAGTGTTTTCAGGGTTTATAGGGTAGAAATGGCTTAGAGGATGGAAAGGAAGCATGCAAAAGTGGAAGGAATACAAGAAATTGAAGGAATTGCTGAAGCCTGACCTCTTCATACTAAATTGATCATAACTTGAGCTACAGAGTTCCGAATGAGGCGGTTTCAGTTGCGTTGGAAAGATAACATCTAGGGCTTCAAAATAATATGCAATTTACCATAGTTGCCATGCTGTTAGGTGATGCGCATGCGTGCATGACGCGTATGCGTGATCTTGCGGAAGTTCAGCGACGTGTACGTATGACGTAAGCGTACACATGACGTGCGCCACGTGCAGAAATTGCAGAAGATGCTGGGGGCGATTTTGGGCTGGTTTTGGCCCCAGTTTTGGGTCCAGAAAACATAGATTAGAGGCTGCAGAGTGGGAGAATCATTCATTCATTGACACAAAAATTCATTCACATAATTTTAGATTTTAGATGTAGTTTCTAGAGAGAGATACTCTCTCCTCTCTCTAGGTTTTAGGATTCTTAGTTTTATTCCTTTTCAATTTCAGATTTCTATCTTAGTTTAATTTAGTTTCTCTTCTACTTTTATTTGTCTTAGCATTCTAGTTTATTTATTTAACTTATTGATTACTTTGTGTTGCTACTTTAGTTTATGAGTTCTCATGTTAGATTTGATTTTCTATTTAATGCAATTTGAGGTATTTCATATTTATGATTGCTTTCTTCAATTTATGTTATTGATGCTTTCAATTTGTTGTTTGGATTTTATTATCTCTTATTGCTTTTCTATATTTTTATGTTATGCCTTCCAAGTGTTTGATAGAATGCTTGATTGGATTTTAGTGTAGATTTCTCTCCTCTTGGCTTTGGTTGAGTAATTGGAGACTCTTGAGTTATCAAACTCCTTTGCTGATTGATAATTGAAAGTTGCTAGTTGATTTGGATCCCTCTAAAGCTAGTCTTTCCTTAGGTGTTGACTAGAACTTGAGGAATCAAATTGATTTATCCACTTGACTTTCCTTCATAGTTAGAGGTTAACTAAGTGGGAGCAATGGGCAATTCTCATCACAATTGATAAGGATAACTAGGATAGGACTTCTAATTCTCATACCTTGCCAAGAGTTTTCTTAGTTAATTTAATTTCTTGCCATTTTATTTCCTTGTTCCTTATTTCAAAAACCCAAAAAGATAATTTTCCACAACCAATAATAAACTACACTTCCCTACAATTCCTTGAGAGACGACCCGATGTTTAAATACTTTGGTTTATTTTTATTGGGTTTTGTTACTTGTGACAAATAAATTTTTGTATGAAAGGATTCTTTGTTGGTTTAGATACTATACTTGCAACGAGGATTTATTGTGAAATTCTAAACCGTCAAAAATCCATTCATCACCCATACACCCGACAAGGAGGTAAATAAAGGGTGTGCGTACACACAGCTGGGTGCGTACGCACAATTCACTGAATAAATGGGTATGTTTGCATACGCACAGATGGGTGTGCATGCACAAATGACAATTTTTTTATTAGGTGAAAGGGTCATATGTGCGTACGCACAGGTCTGAGCATGCGCACCCAGCAGGGAGCATAAATTGTAGTGTGCATACATAACTATGCATGCGTACGCACAAATCAATGGAAATGGGTTTTTTGTGCGTACGCAGAGGTGGGTGCCCACGCACAAAATCCTGTTTTTGCAAAATTTTAAAAGCTCTAAGGCTCCAAACATAATGTCCAACAGAGGCTTTTCAATCCTAAAACACATTATTCCTTAAGAACAACTCATTAAAACTAAAATGCAACTAAACTAAGCTAAGTAAGATAAGCAAGTATTAAAGAAACAAAAGCTAAAAGAAGAGAAAATTAGAAGGATATTACCATGGTGAGGTGTCTCCCACCTAGCACTTTGGTTTATTGTCCTTAAATTAGGCATTTTTTATGAAGCTCATGTCAAGATGTTTTATGCTTCTTTTCCTCCTTGAATCTCCACCCATATTTGCTCTTCAAAGGTCCTCCGGGATCCCAAATAAAGCACATCAAACTCTCAAGCAACTCTGAGCAAGTATGAAGAACCCAAGATCGTTGATCGTCAAAGCTTATACCAAGATTCCATACTCTAGTCATCCGTTCACCTTTTTGTTGATCTTTATGCTTGTACTCGGGTGAACAAACTCTCAAATTTCCATTAAAACACCCTACTTGAAGTCAAATTTTTTATTTGGTTTCTTTGATGATCCTTAGACCTCTACTCCAACTAACATCTAATGCTTCACTATTGAACACTCCAAGAAGGACTTCAAGTTGGTGATCTGTTTCCAAGATAGCATATTGATGTGGGCCGATGAAGTTCATTGGTGAAATTGTTACCCACTCAATTTGCTCTTGGAATGGAGTTACTCTTTTAGACTCTTGCATAAAAGCCTCTACTCTTTGGTTGTCAACTTCTTCCTTACCAACTCTTCTAGCTCTTCCTCACCCACCTCTTCAAGCTCTTTCATAATCCCCAATTTTAGGGTTTATCTTGTGTTAAATTTAGTGAATTTTATCAACTTATCCCATATTTATTCAATGAAATAGCATGGTTTTGTGAATTTCTCCTAAATTGTGCTTAAGAGTAAAAATATGCTTTTTAAGCCCTTAATTTGCTAAATTTAATTCACTTTGATTCCACTCGATACCTTGATGTATTTATTTAGTGATTTTAGGCTTAGGAAGTAAGGATTGGATCAAAGAAGGTGAAGAAAAATGCATGCAAGATAGAGAATTCATGAAAAAATAAGGATTTGGTTAATGCAAGGCCACGCGTACGCGTGACGAAGGAATTCGCCAGGCCACGCGTACGCATGACATCCCGCGTACGCGTGACACTTGTCACGTGACCTCATTAAAGGTACACACTGGGGGCGATTTATGAGCTCATCCAAGCCCAAATCCAACTCAACTCAAGAAGGACCAAAGGGGGAGAATAATTAGATAAGGTTAGAAACATGTTTTGGGGTAGTTTTCTAGAGAGAGAAGCTACCTCTTCTCTCTAGAAATTATGGTTTTTAGTTTGATTTCATCTTAGATTTAGGTTTAAATACTTGTTTTGATTTAGTTTCCTTTACCTTTCCTTGTTCCATCGCTTTAAATTTCTTAGTTCTTCTTGTTAATTTCTTATTTTGGGCTACTTTTATGTTATTGAACTCTTGTTGATTTTTATTTTCTTTAATGCAATTGATGTCCTTTTATGTTTCTCATTGTTTAATTGAGTTGTTATTGTTATTTTCTTGCATTTGGTAGTAGTAGATTTTATTATTATTGTAATTTAATATGCTTCTCTTTTTATCCACACCAAGTGTTTGATAAACTGATTGGTTTAGTCTTGGCTTGGAAAGAGAAGTTTGGTGATCTTGAGTCATTAATATCCAATTTATATTGGTGATTCTAGAGTTGTTAGTTAATCTTGTTTCCATTGACATTACTTATGGATTGGGGTTAACTAGGCATATTTAAGTTTCTTCCGATGTGAAGATAACGTTATAGGCTTGGCTCTTGAAAATTATTGTGTTATGATTAATGACGAGGATAGAAAATCTTGATTCTCAATCCTTGCCATGAATGCCTCTTTAGCATTTGTTATCTTTTGTTGTTTAATTTACTTTATTGTCATTTAAATTTCTTGCCATTTAATTTCTTGTCTTATCATTAACCCACCCCCGTATACTCATAACCAATAATTGAGCACTCGATTATAATTCTTAGGGAGAACGACCCGAGCGCAATACTCTCGGTTATTTTTATTGGGTTGAACTTGTTAAAACCAAAAATTAAACTTTGATTGAGGGTTGTTTGTTGGTTTGGATCTATACTTTGATGAGATTATTTTGAGAAATTTCGAACCGATGATTTTCCTCCGTCACTCTTCCCCATCACTTAAATCATATTTTGGAGGTTGTGTGAAGTCTACACTAACCTCTTGGTGCACGAAATTGTGATCACACTTTTCACAACTCCGCACAACTAACCAGCAAGTGCACTGGGTCGTCCAAGTAATACCTTACGTGAGTAAGGGTCGATCCCACAGAGATTGTCGGCTTGAAGCAAGCTATGGTCATTGATGAGAGGACTTTTGTGTGGTTTAGAATTCACAATATATTCTTGTTGCAATATAGTTTCTAAACTAACAATAGTCCTTTCATACAAAAATTTTGTTTGTCACAAGTACAAACCCCTAAATTTATAAACCGAAGTATTGAACATCGGGTCGTACTCCCTAAGAATTGCAATAAAGTGTCTTGTTATTGGTTATGAGTTATGTTTGGGGTTTTTGAATGAGAAACATGAAAAGTAAATTGCAATGAAAATAAACTAACAACTAGAAAGATCTTGGTAAGGTTGTGAGAATTAGAAGTCCTATCCTAGTTATCCTCCTCAATTGTGACCACAAATTGTCTATTGCTACCACTTAGTTAACTTCTAACTATGGAGGAAAGTCAAGTGGATGAATCAACTTGATTCCACAAGTCCTAGCCAACTCCCAAGGGAAAGACTAGCTTTAGTGGTATCCAAATCAATTAGCAACTTCTGATTATCAATCAACAAAGGCATTAGATAACTCAAGCGTCACTAATTACTCTACCAAAGCCAAGAGGTACACAATCTACACTAAAATCCAACCATGTATTTCATCAAACACTTGGAAGGCACTAAAGAAAAGCATAGTAAATAGACAACAAAAATAGAATCTAACAACAATTATTGTAAGAAATCAATAACAATAATCAAAAGAAACACAATTATTATGAATTACCTCAACTTGAATTGAAAGAAAAGAGAAGGAGCAAGAGTAGATCTACAACAAAGTATAGAAGCAACATAAAGGAAATTACGACAAAAGAATAGAAGAAGATGATTGCAACAACAAAGAATTCAGAAGCAAAAGTAGAAGAAAGCATGAACTAAAACCTAGATCTAAGATCTAAACCTAATCCTAATCCTAGAGAGAAGTGAGAGCTTCTCTCTCTAAAACTAACTAAAACTACTCCTCAAGCTTAAACTATGACTAATGATCCAAGGTATGTTAATACCCCTTCAATCCTTGGCTTAAATAGCATCAGAAATGAGTTGGATTGGGCCCGCAAGGCTTCTAAAATCGCTAGCCACGTGTTTGACTAAGTGAACCATGTGCCACCATCAGCGCATAAGGCCTATATACAAGAACATCAATGCATAAGGCCTATTCATTTTATCAATACATGAGCATGTACCCAATTCCCAATAATTTCAATAAAAATACAAAACTACCCTTTTATTCCCCCAATATCCCAAGATTCCCACACTTGAATAATACACACACTCTATCCTAAGCTAATCAAAGATCCAATTAAGGATATTTATTGTTTTCCACTTTAAGGCTTGTAATGTGCTAAATTAAGAACAAGTGGGTTAAGCGTAGGCTCAAATTTGCAAACGATGGAAGATAAAAGGTAAGGCCATTTGGGTAATTAAGCTAAATGAAATGATGGCCTCAATAATACAAATGCATGAATACACAAAATAATGAAAATAAAGAATTAAACAAATCAAAGATTACAATCGTAGAAAGAGAACAATTGCACACAAGAAGGGATAATAAGTGGTTATAAGATGTAACCACACCATTAGGCTCAAATATCACAAGTTTGTGTTCTTAGCTCAGAAACCATGTTCCAAAATAAATTCTTTCAAGCAAGTTCAACAAAAATTCTTCAAATTGGTAGGGTGCCCTAAAACAATTTCTTGGAAAAGAAATCATCACCATAACCAAGTAGTCCTAGCATAAAAAGAAGTGATAAAATATATAAAAATTCTAACTAATATGCAATCTATCATGCAATGCAACAACTAACTAACAAAGAAAACTAAGAATTGGTGTTGAAAAAGGAATTGTTACCCATGGAGATCGGTCGAATGACCTCCCCACACTTGAAGATTGCACCGTCCTCGGTGCATGCGAAGAAGAGCAAGGTGGATGGGTTGCTACAATTGATGAGGTTCCTCAAAAGGTTGTGCGAATGACTTGTTTGTTGCCCCATTTCAAAGCTTTTCCTTTTCCTCCTTTCTTGGTGGCCAACCTAAAGGGAGAGAAAAAGAAAGAATATTTAGCCTATAACAAAGATATCAAAACAAATAAAATATAGGCGGGGGCTAATGCCAAATAAGAGTATGATTCTCTAATACATGGTAGCTAAGCATGTGAGTGAGAAAACAATGTAAGCTAATGCATATCATTAAGCTTGATGCAAGAGTAAAGTCAAGGCATGAAGAGCATATTGAGCATCAAGTTCACATAAGAAAAAGTGGGTCATGAAAGGCAATATGAGGTCATATCAAGGCACAAAGACACAATAGTCATAGAAGATGAAGCATTGATTTAAAAGTTTCATCACCCATCAATATCAAACAAGTCAAGAGGCACCAAAATAATGCAAGAAATTCTCAACAATTGACTAGGAAAATTCAACACCATTATTAAAATAAGAAACTTAAAAAAAGAAAATTACAATAAGCTATAAAAACAAAATTAAAATGCAATGAATGAAAGTAAGAAATTGCAATAAAAGAAAATGGAAGAAAAGAAAAAAATTTTAGTATTTTATTTATTTATTTATTTAAATTTTTTTATATATTTTGATTTATTTATTTATTTTAAATTTTTTTTTATTTAAATTTTTTTTTTCAGGAGAGGAAGAAGAAAGGTAGAAAGAAAGAAGAAGAAGAGAAGAAAGAAGACGAGAGGAGAAAGGAGAAAAACAGGGTGCAAATCCGCGCATAAGCGCCATGCGTGCTTACGCGCGCCTTGCGCAGTTGGGATCATGGGCGCGTACGCGGCATGTGCGCGGGCGCGCGCATTGCGGGTTATGCCATCAGCGCGCATGCGCGCAGTGCACATACGCGCACATTAGGTTGTGCCAGGAGCTTAATGTTTGTGCAGAATTAGCACAACTCTCTGGAAAATGTACCAGGAGCCATGCAGTGCAATCCGTGCGTACGCGCCATGCGTGCTTAAGCGCGGATTGATTTTTTTTTAGAAGCATAAACACGGAATTTAAGACTCTCCTAACCTATAAACATCCTAATGCAACCAAAATTCAAATTTAACAAAAATCTTTAAGTTCTTGAAGAATTTTCAAAAACAAAATAAACACAACTTGCACTTCAAGTAACCTACTTTAACAACAATCTAAACTAATGAAAACACACTACTACAACCTATTAATCAAAACAAAATGTAGAAGAGTATGGAAAAGAAGAAAACTACCTATAATGGTAACTCAAATCACTTATTAAGTATATATACAAGAGTATGGAAAGAGTTTACCATGGTGGGGTGTCTCCCTCCTAGCACTTTTAGTTTAAGTCCTTAAGTTGGACATTTGGGAAGCTCTTGTCATGGTAGCTTACGCTTGTACTCATCCTTGAATCTCCAAGGATCGTTGTGCTTCATACGGTTGATAGAAATTCCAACCAAATTCACCATGCTTAGGCAAAGTTCTACCCAAGATATGAGCTTCCATAGTCGGTCTACATATTTCGATCCGGGATCCCATATCTTGTTCTCACACCCATCTTCTTGTTGATGGTCATGATTCTTCCATCCGGGTGGTTGATGCATAGAATTTTCTTGAGCACACCAAGTCTTCTTCCTAGAACCATGTAAAGCAGCATTCATCCAATCATAGTCCCTATACTTTGAGGTTTTGACCTTGATGAGTGTAATTCCAAACCTCCAACCACTACACAACTCCTTTTTACTCTTAATTCCACAAAGAGCTCTAAGTTGACCATCTTTTTCAATTAAACCATATTCAAGTAAGAATGTAAAGCTTAGGGATAAAAATTTTACCCACTTGAATGTTGTGTTGGATGGTGACTTGGGGAGGGAGACCTCCCCACACTTAGACAATGCGAGGTCTACTTCTTTAGGCTCTTCTTTAGTTGTTTCCACCTCTTCGCAAACTTCTTCAATTTCAACCTTTTCCCCTTTATCACTTGGCTTGGTGTTGTCTTCAAGAGCTTTAATTTCTTGCCCAATGAGAGGTGATTCAATTTTGGATAGGATTTCATTGATGAATGAATTCATCTCTTAGTCAACCTCTTCATATTCTTCAATTTCGATATACACCATGCCGACTTTTTTCTTTTGCTGGCTCTCTTCCAATTCACTCTCTTCTTCATTGCTCACCAAAGGTATGGGAGGTTGTGCACATTCTTCTACAATTTCAACATCATGTCCAATGGGAGAGGATTCCATTGTAGATAGGAATTCGTCCATGATTGAATCCATCTCTTGATAAGCCTCTTTCAAGTCTCCAACTATGATATGCCTTGGAGGTTGCGCACCTTCATCAACATCAATATCAAGCTTCTTGGAAGAATGCTCCATGATGCTATGTTCCCTTGGACTTTCAACATCTCCTAAATCTTCAACCACTTCTTCCTTTTCTTCAATGATCATAGGCTCCTCCAATTGTTCTAACACAAAGTGGCATCCCTCATTTTCCACCAGAGTTTTCAATCTCTCTTTCATGCTATGATCTTCAATTGATTCTTCACATATAGCCATGGAAGCACATTGAGTGTTCAAGCATTGGTAGGCTAAAGTATGCACTACCTTGGTCAAGTTAGTTACAAACTCTAACATGTTCCTTTGCATATTCGCTTGTCCTTGAAGTAGAAATGTAAGAGAATCATCTATTGGGGCTTGGGGTGGATAGGAGGGTTCATCATTTTGGAGAAAGGTTTCATAGTAGGAAGGCGGTTCTTCTTGGTAAGGGTATGGAGATGGTGTGCATTGAGGTGGTTCTTCATAGTAGTCATGATAATGTTGTGATGGTTCCAAAGGTTCTTGCTCATAATAGTCATGGGAATATGGTATGGGTGATTGGTCATATGATGAGTATGGATCATAGGAAGGTGTTTGGTATGGAACGGCTTGTGAGAATGGTTGAGGTTCATGTTGAGGATAAGAGTTATAGGCATATGATGTTGGTAATTGATTGCCATAAGAGGATTCACCATAGCCATTGAATTGATGTGCATTAGGATGGTGATTATACCTATAAGTATTCGGAGGTTGTTGCCAATAGGAGGGGTCAATTCCTTGAGGCTCCTCCCATCTTTGTTGGTTTCATCCATAATGAGTGTCATCATTGAAGTTCATATTTCCTACAACACAATTAGAACCAAACTCATAGCCGATGTGAGAATTCATGGTGACAAGAGAAAATGGAAACAAAATCAAATAAGAAGCAAGAAAATTGAATCCTAAAACTAGCAAGAACTAACAAGGAAGCAAAAATGCAAACCTATTTACAATATTCACATATATACAATAACCAATAACACAACACCATTGCAACATCCCCGGCAACGGTGCCATTTTGATGAGTGAACTTTTGTTGATATAGAATTTCCTCAATTGAATGAATTCTCGTTGCAAGTATAGTTCTACACCGACAAACAATCCTCCCAATCAAAAATTTGGTTTTGTCACAAGTACAAACCCCAATGAATTTATAACCGAAGTATTTAGACTCCGGGTCGTCTCACAAGGAATTGCAATGAAGTGTTTAATTATTGGCTATCAGGTATTTTGGGGTTTTTGGGATAAGAGACATGAAATGTAAATGGCAATAAAAATAAACTAACAACTAAAAAAGCTCTTGGCTAGATATGAGAACTAGAAGTCCCATCCTAGTTGTCCTCCTCAATTGTGACCACAAATTGTCTATTGCTACCACTTAGTTAACCTCTAACTATGGAGGAAAGTCAAGTGGATGAATCAACTTGATTCCACAAGTCCTAGCCAACTCCCAAGGAAAAGACTAGCGTTAGTGGTATCCAAATCAATTAGCAACTTCTAATTGTCAATCAATCAAAGGAATTAGATAACTCAAGCGTCACTAATTACTCTGCCAAAGCCAAGAGGAGAAAATTCTATACTAAAATCCAACCAAGCATTTTATCAAACACTTGGAAGGCATAAAAGTAAAGCAAAGTAAATTGATAAAAATAATGAAATCTAACAACTACTTATTGCAAGGAATTAATAACAACAATCAAAGAAAACAAGATCTACATGAATTACCTCAAATTCCATTAAAAGAAAACAGAATGAACAAGAGTAGATCTACAAACAAAATAGAAGAAAGAAATAACAACAAGAGAAGAATGATGAATGTAACAACATAGAATTGAAAGATAGAAGGAGAAGAAAGCATGAACTGAAACCTAGATCTAAGATCTAAACCTAATCCTAATCCTAGAGAGAAGTGAGAGATTCTCTCTCTAAAACTAACTAACACTACTCCTCAAGCTTAAACTATGACTAATGATCCAAGGTATGTTAATCCCCCTTCAACCCTTGGCTTAAATAGCATCAGAAATGAGTTGGATTGGGCCCACAAGGCTTCTAAAATCGCTGGCCACGTGTTTGACTAAGTGAAACATGTGCCACCATCGGCACGTACACGTACTGTGCGCGTTCGCGCCCCTTAACGTGGTACAGCTATGACAAATCATATATCATTTCGAAGCCCCGGATGTTAGCCTTCCAACACAACTACAACCGTGTCAATTGGACTTTTGTAACTCAAGTTATGGCCAATTAAGTGCGAAGAGGTCGGCTTGACAGCTTTTGTGATTCTTTCATTTCTTCATGAGTTCTCCATTTTTACATGCTTTTCCTTCATCCCCTTGATCCAATCTTTGCCTCAAAAACTTAAAATCACTTAACAAACATATCAAGGAATCTAATGGAATCAAGGTGAATTAAATTTAGCTATTTTAAGTCCTCAAACCATGTTTTCACTCTTAAGCACAATTAAAGGAGAAGTTATAAAACCATGCTATTTCATTGGATAAACGTGAGAAAAGGTTGATAAAATCCTCTAAATTTAACACAAGATAAATCCTAAAAATGGGGTTTATCAGTCATCTTGTAAATCTTAGTCAGGCGAATTCAATTGGTTATGAGTTTTTGATAATTAAAAGATAAATAAAACATAAAATAAAATAAAGATACTTATGTAATTCATTGGTGGGAATTTCAGATAAGCGTTTGGAGATGCTTTGTTGCTTTTGAACCTCTGCTTTCCTATTGTCTTCTTCCAATCATGCGTGCTCCCTTCCATGGTAAGCTGTATGATCCTCTCAGTAAAAATGGTACAAGTACAGTTTCAGCACGGCTAATCAACTGTCAGATTTCTCATCTCGGATGAAAAATACCAGGTACAGCTACCACACGGCTAATCATCTGTCGGTTCTCACTTGTGTCGGAATAGCATCTCTCTATCCTTTTGCACACTGTCACTGCGCCCAACATTCGCGAGTTTGAAACTCGTCACAGACATCCCTTCCCAGATCCTACTCGGAATACCATAGACAAGGTTTAGACTTTTCGGATCTCAGGAATGCTTCCAATTAGCTCTAGCCTTTACCACGAAGTTTCTAACCTCACAGACTTGGTCCGTGGATCAAAGACCCAAGAGAATATACTCCAGCTGTCGTCTAATGACTACGTTGAACATCATGTAGACCGCTTGTGGTTGTCAGGCATGCGGATCTTGGCTAAGCGAGTAACGAAGATAGTGGGTGATTGTCACGGGTCATCCCTTCATTCTAACTTAACTGAATTAAGTACGAGAGTATATCTTGGAGAAGAAGTAGGCATGAATTGAAAGAGAAACAATAGTACTTGCATTAATTCATGAAGAATAGCAGAGCTCCGCACCTTAATCTATGAGGTGTAGAAACTCCACCGTAGAAAATACATAAGAGAAAAAGGTCTAGGCATGGCCGAATGACCAGCCTCCCAAATGTAACATAAGATGATCCAAGACTAAGAACTAAACGTTCAGAGATGATAAGATCCTAATACAATAGTAAAACGTGCTATTTATACTAAACTAGTTACTAATGATTGCAGAAAATAAGTAACTAAGTGCAGATAGTGCAGAAATCCACTTTTGGGGCCCACTTGGTGTGTACTTGGGCTGAGCATTGATCTTTAAACGTGCATAGGCCTTTTCTAGAGTTAAACGCCAGCTTGGATGCCAGTTTGGGCATTTAACTCCAGTTCTGGTGTCAGTTCTGGCGTTTTATGCCAAAAAAGGGTCTCTGGCTGGCGTTTAGACGCCAATTTGGGCCATCAAATATCGGGCAAAGTTTGGACTATTATACATTGTTGGAAAGCCCAATATGTCTAATTTCCAACACAATTGAGAGCGCGCCAATTGGGCTTCTGTAGATCTATAAAATCCACTTCGAGTGCAGGAGGGTCAGAATCCAACAGCATCTGTAGTCCTTTCTCAACCTCTGAATCAGACTTTTGGTCAGGTCCCTCAATTTCAGCCAGAAAATACCTGAAATTACAAAAAAATACACAAAGTCATAGTAAAGTCTAGAAATGTGATTTTTGCATAAAAACTAATAAAAATATGATAAAAAGTAACTAAAACATACTAAAACTATGTAAAAACAATGCCAAAAAGCATATAAATTATCCGCTCATCACCTCTATTCCAAATCCAATGGGGGAAGGTTCATCAAGATCATTGAGCGGGTTGACCAAGGTGTACAAAAAATCATTAATGATGGAATCCATTTCTTGATCAATTTCCCTCAATTCTCCCTTTACCTCTTCTGTTTCACTCATCCCACCTTCCTCCTCTTGTGATTCATGCCTTAACTCCTCACCTCCCACTTGAGCTTGGAAACTTTTCTTCATTCCACACTCTTCACTTGAGCATGGTTCCTCACATTCATCCATGAAATTGCCTTGGTTGTGGCATGAACGTAACGAGGCTAACTAGGTTAAGACTTCGGCCAATGTAGCCATAATACGCTCTTACTTCTTCTGGAACACTTCTTGTTTTTGGACAAGCACTAGGAGTGCTTCTTATGTGGATTGGTCCATATGTAGAGATGAGGCTTGGTTTGATGAAGGTTGAAAAATAAAATCATGGGGGTTAGGGTCTTGGCTTTGTATATAGGGAGGTGGTGGTGTATAAAGTTGGTGACAAGGTGAATAAGTGATGAGGGAAAATTGATTCCACACAAACTCATCGGCAAGGGTACCGGGTCGCATCAAGTAGTAATAACTCACGAGAGTGAGGTCGATCCCACAAGGATTAATGGATTGAGCAACTTTAGTGATTCACTCGAAAACTGTCTCTCAACAATTTCCTACCGGCAAGTGCACCGGATTGTCGTCAAGTAAAAACTCACTGTAGAGTGAGGTCGAACCCCATATGGATTGGTAGATTGATCAATTTTAATTGGAGAATTGTTCTAGTTGAGCAAAATCGGAATTGAATTGGGATTGCAGAAAGTAAATTTGGCGGGAAACTTAAATTGCAAGATGACAGAAATTAAATTGCTGAAAATTAAATGACAGAAGCTTAAATTGCAAGAAATTAAATGGGAACGGGGATGAAGCATGAAATTAAAGAAGCAGAATGTAAAAGAAATGGTAGATCAGAGATGGGGAAGCTCATTGGGGTCAGGAGATGTGATAATTCTCCGAATCAAGTTCATTTTCATCTCTTCCTCAATCAATGCATTCATTGATCTCCTTGGCAATCTTAGGTGATTAGCTCCCAATTCCTTGGCAATCTAATCTCTCTAAACATGAACAATTGCCCAATCCCTTGATTTAAGTGCTCATGGGAAGAGATGAAGTTTGGTCACTGATCATACCACGCAAATTTGTAGATCAAAGTATTGGTAGGATTACATGTCACTATATCTATCCAAACCCCAATCTAATCCAATGTGATAAAGCAATTCTAGCATGATCTCCTCATTCCTTTTCCAAGGTTCCGAGGATATCCAATTATGAATAGCTTCTTTCCCAAGACAACTATCCAATTGAATGAAGAATGAACGCTTTCTAGTAAAATCAAGAGAAAAGAAAGAAGAAGAATAATGAAAACTAATATTGATCCATTGAATTACACAGAGCTCCCTAACCTAATGAATCGAAAAGTAAAAGTGTAGTACAAATAATGAAGTCCCCTCAGTTCTCTCTAACCTAAATTCTAAGCTATTTATACACTTTCTTCCATTGATCTTCAATCTCTGAATTGGGCTTTTGGCCTTGATGGAATTGGGTTGAAATGGCTTCCAATTGGTTTCCTTTGCTGTTGAAAAGAGATCTGTTTGAATTACAAGTTCTCGTGCTTCAAGTTGGAGTCAACGTTTGAGGGCCAACGTTGACTCAAACGCCGTCCAAAAAAAATAGATGAATCTGCTGCCATTGGCATTTGACTCCACATTGGAGGGCCAACGTTCTGCTATCCACGGGTACGCGTGCACCACGCGTGCGCATGAAGTCTTTGATTTTGCTTCTTCACGCGTGCGCGTACACCACGCTTACGCGTGCATTGCATTTTTCCCATCCACGCGTGCGCGTGCTATACGCGTACGCGTGGATGCAAAAATCCCATTTTCCAGTTTTAACAACATGTAGAAGAGCGTTGGCCTCAGCGTTGGACTGGCAATGTTCCCTCCAACGTTGGCCAATCCACGCGTGCGCGTGCTTCACGCTTACGCGTGAATTGCCCTTTTTCCTATCGACGCATACGCGTCACTGACGCGTACGCGTAGATTCAAGTTTTTTAATTCCAAATTCTAGGCTTCGCATCGCGGACGTTGGAGGCAGGGTTTGAGGTAACGTTGGAGCTCCAACGTTCGTTTGGTGACGCGTACGCATGGATGGTCAATTTTGCCATTCCACGCGTGCGCGTGACTCACGCTTGCGCGTGGATATAGAAATTTTCTTCTATTACGCGTACGCGTCGCTCAAAAATTCTTTAGCTCCAGAATTGAACATTTTATCACAATGTTGGGGGTAACGTTGGCTTGCCAACGTTACCTTAAACGTGAGCACCAGCACATTATGTAGAGAATTGTTCTGCTCCCTTCCAACGTTTGAGGCAACGTTGGTTGTCCAACTTGGCCACCAACGTTGCTTCTTCTTCATCTCTTCTATGCTCCTTCTTCAACTTCCTTCCATGCCTTCCTTCACCTGTCATCAACCAATACATGCATCAAAGCCTTGCTAAAGTCATGAGAATTCTCATCATTCTTAGCATACAAGTAATTATAGTATAATTCTCATGAAATTGCATCAAATTAACCATAGTTGGATGAATCTAGGTATGCATGAATTTCTACCCAAATTGGTTACTTACAACTCAATAAAGTACATAAAACCTATTAAAAACAAAGAAAAAGGCTAGTGAAACTAGCCTAAGATGCCCTGGCAACACAACACCAAACCTAAATCTTGCTTGTCCCTAAGCAAGTACTGAATTATTAAGAAGAAAGAATGAAACAGAGAGTGATGTTCATATCAACAAGTCATTATTATTACTTCATGGTGTTTTATGCATAAAATGTTGTAGCTCACTTCTTGTTAATCCTTAGGACTAGAATGTCTTCTTTAAGCATCCAATAACATATTGCTATGACCTTTTATTATTCACTCATCCTTGGTAATTGCTTTTCTTTGCTTTTCTTTTCCTGTGAGCTTATTTCTCACTTGTAGCTTAGTGTCATGTGTTGTAGCAGCTCCTTATCTTATTTTTACACAACGCATATTCACTACAGACACTTGGTTCACAATTCTTGTTAAGACATTGGTGCCCAGCACCTCTTTGGGTTACGAAATGCCTTGTAACTAGGTTACTCTTGATAATGGACTTTCGGTTGATAATCCCGGGTTAGTCAACCCAAGTGACCAAGTGTTAAAGTACTCCATAGAACCTAATCATCCAAGCAGATCCTAGTACAAAGACACCACAGGCATATGTCCTAAGGTCCAAGCTATTAGTGTCTAGCCTTATTCTTTTGCTTTCTTCTGTTTTTGTTGCCACTTTTGGCCTTTCTTTTTATTTCTTTCTATTTGTCTTTTTCTTCCTTCCAAGGACTTTTATTTGCTAAGATTCATAGACAGCATGCTAGTTTATACTAAAAAGGTAGATAGTCTATCCTTTTATTAATTATAAGTGAGCTACTACACAATCAGACATATATACCACCACTTACTATTATTTCACTTCTTGCTAAAAAGGAACTCTTCCAATTCTTGTTTAAACATTTCTTTTATTTAAATTGAAAAGACTCAGGGGACAACACAAGTATTTAAATAAGTGAAAATGAAAACACACACCTAGGCTATCATACTTATTGCAAAATTAAACATAATGGAATGAAAATGACTCAAACTAGAAGTAACTATCAATTAAAACAAACATGTTCTTTCTTTATTGAATGGCATAGCCAAGGAGCAAGTCCACCTTTCATTTTTTATCCTGTTTGTCTTTCTTCTTCTTCTCGCTTGCTTGCTTACTAGTTTCTCCCTTGCCTTTTCCCTTTAGCTTTGTCCAGAATCCAGCTTTCTTCATTGTCTCTTCCACTCTGTTTTCAAGGCGTATTGCTTTGTCTACTTCTATGTCCTTCCTTTCCTTGAAGTATTGATCATAAATTGGAAATGCTGGGTCCATACTATGTAGATGTTTCGCAATATAGTTAAGCTTGATTTGACCATTTATGTTATAATCAGATTGAACTCTATATCTTGCATCCTGAAGAGTCGTGAACTCCTTGAAAGCTCTTATATTATCAACTTGAAGTTGGGCTAGCTGGTTGAGAGATCCTTGAAATTATGAAGCTTGTTCTCTATGCATAACTAGAAATCTTGACTCAAAATCTCTCTGCGGGCTCATCATTCTCAACTGAAGCTCCTTTTGTCTCTCTTGAGCTCTAATGACATGTCATCATGTCATGTTTTTCTATGCTTTTTCATACAAGAAATTGATGATTAGTGCTTAAATATTGAATGCTTTTGTGCTTAAATGGTATATTTCTTTGATCTTTTGATTTTATAAACTTTATAGAAAATAATATAAGAAAAAGCAATAAAAGCACTAAAAGAAGAATCATACTCCCAAGGTGGCAAAAGAGTTGGAAACAGACTCAAGGAGAAGCAAAGAGGATTTGCAACCCTGACCTCTTTACACTCCAACAAGAATAACTCAAGCTACAAAACACAAAATGAGGTGATTCAAGTGGCATTGGAAAGTAGGAATCTAGAGCTTTCCAAGAATATATGGCACTACATGGTAAACACTAAATCTGAGAGAGAAAACTTACCTCGAAAGTATAAAGATGAACATAGTATCAACCTACAATAAGGCCAGCTGACTTCTTCACCTTCCAATGGGGATAACTCGAGCTGTAGAGCTTTGAATGATGTGCTCTTAAATGCATTGGAAAGTAGACAGCCAGAGCTTTCCAACAATTTATAATAGTATGGGGTGAACATTGAGTTTGGGCCTCAGAAGCTGGCACTAACTTTGGCCTCCAAACAGTGCTCACTAAGTTAACTTGGCGCTCACTAAGAGAGCGCTAAGGAAGAAAACCAGCGACCCCTGACAAAATGACCATGCCTTCTTCAAAGGACCATAACTTGAGTTACAGATATCCAATTGATGCGCTTCCAGTTGCGTTGGAAATCTGAAATTCAGAGCTTTCCAATGAAATTGAAGAACAAGTGATAGGCATCTTTAAGGCCCAAAAACACACTTGGAGTAGCGTTCACTTCCAAAGTGAGCGCCACGCTCACTAAGTTAACATTTTCATAAATTTCAAGCTTGGTGCAAAAGCTGTTGCTATCCGTACATACTAGGAGCACTCACTAAGTTAACTTGGCGCTCACTAAGTGAGCACTAGTAAAGAAAACAAGCACACCAAAGAGCACGCTTGGTGAAGTGAACGCTGCGCTCATTGTTTCAACTGAGCACTCCACTGGAGGCAACACCCAAGACCCATTTCATTGAAGCCCCAAAGCAAGCAAGGCCCATTGACATGACTCAAATGCACAAGAAACAGTTAGACTAGGAATTTCATTTAAATTGTAATTTATTTTTAATTTCAATTTCATTTTCATTTTGCAAAGCCTATATAAAGGCATCAGTTTCATTTCATTGGGAAGGTCAGGCTCCGCTAAAGAGCAGTAGGAGCGCACAGTAGGAGTATGATTAAAATAGGAGGCTTAGGCTGGAGGATTAGAGACTCCAGATCTCTTTTGGAGGATTAGAGACTCCAGAGAGGTTACCAAAGTTTGATAAATTTTTATCTTTATGCAATTGCCATAGTTCAGCATTGAATTCAATTTAGTTTATGCAATTTAATTCTTCCTGCAAATTTGCAATTCTGTTCTTCTGCAATTTCACTTTTCCATTCACACTGAGCTTGATTTACTTTCCCGCAAATTTATAATTCCTGCAATTGTCCTGAGTTTTGATTTACTGCTTCTTTAATTTCCCTGCTCTTAATTCCCTTTACATTTGCCGCAATTTACTTTTCTTGCCATTTAAGTTTCTGTCAAATTTACTTTCTATAATTTATTCTCTGCAACTTACATTCTGTTATCCAATTTTCATTCAATTCATCACTCTCTGCTTGACTAAACTGATCACTCACTAAAGTTGCTTGATCCATCAATCCCTGTGGGATCGACCTCACTATTGTGAGTTATTACTACTTGATGCGACCCGGTACACTTGCCGGTGAGTTTGTGTGGAAATCTAATTTTCCCTCATCAAGTTTTTGGCACCGTTGCTAGGGGTTGATATAGATCGACAATGATTAAATGGGTGAGAAGTCTAGATTAAGCATTTTCTTTGTTTTTATTCTTTTAATTTTCTATTTTAGGCTGATTCCAAGGTGTTTGAGTTATTGCCTCATTAAGAAATTATCACTTGTGACATGAATTTCAATTTTCATTGGTGATGTATTTTACAATATTCAAATGGAGTTCAATTCATCTTTTGATCAAACAAGTTTCATGGGATATTACCCACCATCACCAATTGACTATTCTAATGGTGGCTGGGAATATCACCAAGAAATCACAGATTCTAAGCACTCCAATCAATGGAGATATGCTTCAGAGCCACAGGATAAGCAAGAGAATCATATGGGATATTGCCCATCACCACAAATTGAGTCAAGTCATTATTCTAATGGTGGCTGAGAATATCTCTAAGAATCAACATATTATGAGCAATCCAACCAATGGGGACATGCTAATCAAGACAATTCCATGGAATACTACCCAACACGATAAAATAATTCATGTTATTATGCTAATGGTGGATGGGAGTATCAACAAGGAATAAATAAGTATGAACACCTCCTAGAGCCACAAGATGATTCATACTGCTATAACAACTACTCAGATTGTGACTTAGAGGGTCAAAATCAAAGAGATCTTGATGATCCATACTTTGTTCATCGAGAGACATCATCACTGGAGTGTGCTTTCGATAAATTCATGCAAGATTGTCCCCCAATGCCACAAAATAATCCATACTGTGATGAATTCTACAATAATTTACATTGTGGATGGGAGGATCAAAACCAGAAAGCATTTGACAGTTCATATTCTAATTATCAAGAGCCATCATCACTTGAGCAAACCTTTAACTCATTTATGCTATGTTGTCCAACCTCACCTTGCAGTTCTTCACTTAAAAATTCTTCATCACTTGATTATGCCTCAACACAAAGTCTCCTCCAACATCCATACAACTCATTCCACCAACCATAAAACTTATTCCACAATCCATAAGATTCATTCCATACCACTCAAAACAACCTCACCATAACACATCCATATCCACAAAATTTCCCTCAACCTTCATATTTTGAGCTAGTAGCTGAGGATCCCCTTCAAAAGTCTAGAGAATTATTGGAAAGGCAAGAATAATCCTGGAGAAAACAAGAAATTCTCCTCCAAAAGATGGATGAACACTTGGAGAACATAAGGAAACACTCAGAACCACTAAGCAAGGAAGATGAAGACCACTTGATGGATGTGAAGGAGGAAGTGGAAAAGCAAGAAGAATAGGCACCTGTGTCACGCAAACTTTCAATGAAGAATGAGGTGGTGGAGGTATTTGAACCTTAAACTGCACTTGAGATGACAAGGAAACATGAAAACTCATAACCCTCACAAACTTCCCTGAACCAAAGATGCTCAACACTTGAATCTGTGATTGAAAGATATGAAGAGGGGATGAAGAAATCTTGGGAAGAACAACAGACCTCCTCTATTAAAGTATTATTAAATTAAATGTTGAGTGCAAAAAAGGTAGTAAAAAAACAAGAAAGTGAGGAAGACAATCAAGGAAGTCAAAACTCAAGTGAAGCAGAGAATTACATAGATGAAGGACTCATTGAACCACCAAGGCAAGAAGCTCTTGATGAAGATAACACTCTAACCAACACACAACCACCAAGTCTTGATATCCAAGAAGTGAAGGTAAATAACAAGAGCACTGAGAAGAAGATTGTGACCAAGATAACAAGGACAAGATTCAAGAAAAGTTCAACTGGAGACAATCCTACCCCTGATCCAGCAAGCAAGTTCAATCCAGCAAAGAACAAAAGGAAGCTTGCTGAGAAGAGATCAAAACAGGGGATAATAGTTGAATCTTCTCTCCCTCCCCTTGAGGTCATTCCTCTTAACAAACTGGAAGAAGAGGAAGAAAGTGAAGAACAACATATCAAGCTAATGACACTAAAAGAGAGCTTATTGGGAGGCAACCCAACCTTAGGTAACATTTCATTCCTTTGCCTTGTTTATTTTCTCTGTCTGCTTTGTTTAAATTTCAATAAATTGGCATATGGTTACATTCTAAGTTTGTTGTTGCCCTGCAACAATCTGTTTTCAATCCTTATAGATGATTGCATAAATTCTAAATTGAAAGTGTCACACTAAGTTTCTAAGTTTGGTGTGCCACTTAATTCTCTATGTAAGAAATTCAGCAACACCACTTGTCTGCATAATCATAATGCCTTCACAGTGTGATCTTTCTTTTGGTTTGACATTTTTCTTATTCTCTTTGTTTTAATTAAATCTTTATTTTTTAATGTTTCTATTTATTTTACTCCTTAACTGTTTTTGTTAAATACCTCACCAAGAAATCCTCATTCATGACAAATTCTTTGCTTGGTGATTGTATTTAACATATAACAATTCCCTTTGTTTAGTTTTCGTTCAAATAAATTGACATATGATTGTATTCTAAGTTTGGTGTTGCTATGCAACACAATTTACTTCCAATCTTTATTGGGTATTTGCATCAATTCCAAGTGAAAGTGTCACACTAAGGTTGGTGTGCCACTTATCTTTTATGCAATGTATCATGCACACCCTCCTTATTTTTGCAATCATAATGTCTTTGTTTCCTATGCCTTCATGGTTATTCTTAATTTTGCTTGCTTAAACACATGTACTACTGATATTTCATTATATAAGACACTCATGATCCATCATAGACCCCATCACCATTGTTCTAATTATTGTTTGAGGATGAGCAAACACTCTAAGTTGGTATGGAAAGGGGAAGAATAGGAGGAAATGGACAACAATAAGTGAAGATGAACTACAAGGTGGTAAAGTTCTTTTTCCTCTTAATTGTTTCCAGTACTTTAATGTGCATGACTGTCTGCTATTTTCTATGTATACATGTGTGTATGAATAAGCATAACCTGGATTTTGATTTGTAACATATTGCTGTGACATTATGATTACTATCTTGAATTGTGTGAGTCAAAGTAATTAAGGAATCATGATCATAAACAAACAAGGTCATTAAAGAAGAATTTAGCATGGGCATACAAGTATTGGATGGCTAGTATGATTAATTGTTGCTCAATCACATTAGATTTTATTTAATTGAAGTTTTCATCTAGGACATTTTATGAAATTGTTTGAAATCATGAAAACCTTCAAGAAGCAATTGCAAATTAAGGCAAGAAAGAAAAAGGGAAAAAAATGAGAAAGCTGAAGGCTCTGAGTACCAATGACAATTCATTTGTTAAGTACTTGTGGTGTTTATGTATCAAGCAAAAAGCTTGAAAACAAAACACTTAGAGTCAAGGCTAGGCTCAAGCGCAAAAGCAATCCCTCAAAGCTCAAGACTCTGAGCATCAATGATTAGAGAGAGTAAAGAAAAGAAACAAATGAGCTTAAAGAAGTCCTCTAATTAAATGCTTGTGGTGCTTATGTATCAAGTGGTAATACTTGAAAACAAAGCATTTAGAGTCGTAGCTTTGTTATCAACTCATGGGGCAAAGCGCCCAAAAGGAGAAGCTAATAAGAGAATGTAAAAGCTTGTTTCAAGGAAGAAATATAAGGAAAAGATTTCATAAAATGAGTTAGATAGAAGCATCAATCATTTACATTTGTTTTGTGATTGTAGCATGCATAGAAAACTAGCCAACCATGAACATTAACTTGCTATTCTTCCCACCTTGATTTGTCAAAATTTACTGCATGATTCTTTTCCTGCTTAGGGACAAGCAAGGTTTAAGTTTGGTGTTGTGATGACATGTCATCATGTCATATTTTTCTATGCTTTTTCATACAAGAAATTGATGATTAGTGCTTAAATATTGAATGCTTTTGTGCTTAAATGGTATATTTCTTTGATCTTTTGATTTTATAAACTTTGTAGGAAATAATAGAAGAAGAAACAATAAAAGCACTAAAAGAAGAATCATACTCCCAAGGTGGCAAAAGAGTTGGAAACAGACTCAAGGAGGAGCAAAGAGGATTTGCAACCCTGACCTCTTTACACTCTAACAAGAATAACTCGAGCTACAAAACTCCAAATGAGGTGATTCAAGTGGCATTGGAAAGTAGAAATCTAGAGCTTTCCATATATATATATATATGGCACTACATAGTGGACACTAAATTTGAGGGAGAAAACTTACCCCAAAAGTACAAAGATGAACATAGTATCAACCTGTAGTAAGGCCAGCTGACCTCTTCACCTTCCAAGGAGGATAACTCGAGCTGTAGAGATTTGAATGATACGCTATAAAATGTATTAGGAAGTAGACATCCAGAGCTTTCCAATGATATATAATAGTATGGAGTGAACATTAAGTTTGGGCCTCAGAAGCTGGTGCTAACTTTGGCCTCCAAACAGCGCTCACTAAGTTAACTTGGCGCTCACTAAAAGAGCGCTAAGGAAGAAAACCAGCGACCCCTGACAGCACGACCACACCTTCTTCAAAGGACCATAACTTGAGCTACAGATATTCAATTGATGTGCTTCTAGTTACGTTGGAAAGCAGACATTCTTAACATTCCAACGATATATAATAATCTATATTTGGCAAGAAATTGAAGCACAAGTGATAGGCATCTTTAAGGCCCAAAAACATACTTGGAGTAGCGTTCACTTCCAAAGTGAGCGCCACGCTCACTAAGTTAACTTTTTCATGAATTTTAAGCTTGGAGCAAAAGCTGGTGCTATCCGTACATACTAGGAGCACTCACTAAGTTAACTTGGCGCTCACTAAGTGAGCGCTAGTGAAGAAAACAAGTGCACCAAAGAGCACGCATGGTGAAGTGAACGCTGCGCTCATTGTTTCAACTGAGCACTCCACTGGAGGCAACAAAGCAAGCAAGGCCCATTGACATGACTCAAAGGAACAAGAAACAGTTAGACTAGGAATTTTATTTAAATTGTAATTTGTTTTCAATTTTAATTTCATTTTTATTTTGTAAAGCCTATATAAAGGCATCAGTTTCATTTCATTGGGAAGGTCAGGCTCTGCTAGAGAGCAGTAGGAGCGCACAGTAGGAGTAGGACTAAAATAGGAGGCTTAAGCTGGAGGATTAGAGACTCCAGATCTCTCTTGGAGGATTAGAGACTCCAAAGAGCTTAGCATAGTTTGATACACTTTTATCTTTATGAAGTTGTCACAGTTCAGCATTGAATTCAATTTAGTTTATGCAATTTAATTCTTCCTGCATATCTGCAATTCTGTTCTTCTGTAATTTTACTTTTCCATTCACACTGAGCTTGATTTACTTTCCGGCAAATTTACAATTCCTGCAATTATCCTGATTTTGATTTACTGCTTCTTTAATTTCCCTGCTCCCAATTCCCTTTACATTTGTCGCAATTTACTTTTCTTTCCATTAAAGTTTCTGTCAAATTTACTTTCTGCAATTTATAATTCTCTCTGCAACTTACATTCTGTTATCAAATTTTCATTCCATTTATCACTGTTTGCTTGACTAAACTGATCACTCACTAGAGTTGCTTGATCCATCAATCCCTGTGGGATCGACCTCACTCTTGTGAGTTATTACTACTTGATGCGACCCGGTACACTTGTCGGTGAGTTTGTGTGGAAATCTAATTTTCCCTCATCAAGCTCTCATGTGTTGTGAATGGAATTCTTCTTGTTTCTCTTGAACTCTCATGTACTTTTCGGATAGCCTTTCAATTGCTTCTTGCATTCGCCCCATATACATGTTGGTTTGTGGTTGGAATTGTTGCTCTTCTTCTTGTTTTGCATCTTGTTCTTCTTCTTCTCGTGGTTCCTCTCTCCTTCGCCTCCTTTGTGGTCTTCGACTTTATTGTGCCTCTGTGACATTCATCATCCTTTCAAGGGTCATAGGCATGCCTGGATGCAGCCATGTTGGGTTTGCATCCTCCATTGGCGCTTTGGCCTTCATGCATAACCTCATAATGGTGCTTGGACAATGGAGCCAGGCTTCAGTAGAATTTGTTTCTGCAACCTTTTGAATATCATTTGCAATGATATCGTGAACTTTTATCTCATCCCACCATTATGCAGTGTAGCATGACATCCCTTTTCTTGTTAACTTCCGAGCTGTTCACTGTGCCCTCCTTGATTGTCCCTCTCCCAGTCAGTGTTCACCACACAGATATCACTAGATATTTCATCATAATCTGGGTTCCACGTTACTCTTTTTTGGTACCCTGGCTCATCAAAATGTGCTGCCCGTAGTCCTAAGACCTTCATAATGGTCTTCAGACTAAAGTCTACTTCCACGCCCCGTACATAACGCTTGTATGTTGGGGCTTCGGTCATATCTAGCCTTGCAGTGTTAGCATAGAACTCTTTTATGATGTTTCTATTGATCCTGGTGATTGGTGAGGTCAGCTCTTCCCATTTTCTCTTTCTGATCTTGGCTCTCATTTCTATGCATCCATCCTCAGGTAGTTGGAACGGGATTTCTGGATATATCTTTTTGTCATTCATCTATCAAAGTTGCATTTGATGGAACCATGATCTGAACTTCCATCGATCATATTCGTTTTCTCCTTCTTCAACAATGGGTTCCTTTCCTGTCCTTATTTTGAAACTTGAGGAAGATGCCATACTTTCCTTGATGATTAACTGAATAGAGGTTAAAGCTTTATGAAGAGGGGTGACTAGTGTGATGCACTCTTGATGAAAAGGTGGTTTGAAGGTTAAGTACTATTGTAGAGACAAGTGAATGAGGATGATTTATTGCACAAAGAACACGGTTGTTTGGTCTTGGTTTTAGAGACTACAAGAGCTAAAATTCTGGAGTACAAGAAGTGTGAACTTTAGTTCATGTGCACGGTCCAATTGAGGCCATTTATAGTAAGCTTTAATAAAGAATGGATGGTTAGGATTCTTTGGGATAGGTTATGAATGAAGGGTGTGCATGCAAGGTTGCATGAAGACAAAAGTTGCCTCTTCACTAAGCATATATTTTTGGTCTTCTAGGTCCCTATTCTCAATGTGGCCAAATTTTTATTCCCAAGAAGCACCCTTCCAACCATGTGACTTACCCTTTTGTCCTCTTGCTATCTTTTATCATCCATTGCCTTGTCCCTTTTATTAAATAGTTCTTATGCTCACTGATGAACGGAAAATTGACGGTGTAGAAATTTCACTAATGAATTATCGTTGCAAGTATAGTTTCTAAACCAACAAATAATCCTTTCATACAAAAGATTGTTTGTTACAAGTACAAACCCCTAAAATTATAAACCGAAGTATTGGAACCTCGGGTCATTCTCCCTAGGAATTGCAATAAAGTGTCTTGTTATTGGTTATAAGGTATGTTTTGGGGTTTTTGAGATAATAGAAAAGAAATGTAAATAGCAAAGGAAATAAACTAACAAAAAGGCCTTGGCAAGGATTGGTGGTCAAGGATCTTTATCCTAATCACTAACCACAAAATGAGAATCGGCAAGGATCAATCCCATTAAGTCATCCTCTAACTAGTAGTAAGGGAAAGTTAATGAGCTATATCAATCCAAGTCCATAAGTCCTAGCTCTCCACCAATTCAATTAGTGAGACATAGAGTTAATGGCTCCCAATCATCAATTTCTTGGACATTAGTAACTCAAGAGTTCCTAAGTTACCTTCCCAAGCCAAGAGCATAAAATTCTACTATAAAATCCAACCAAGCATTTTATAAAATACTTGGAGAGCATAAAAGGAGAGCATAGTAAAATTGTAAGGAAAGTAAATCTACACTACTCAATTGTAAGGAATTAAACAACAATAAATCAAATGAACAATAAAGGAAATCAAAACATCCATTGCATTAAAAGGAAAAGGAAGGAACAAAAGTGCATCAACATAAAAGTAGAGAATTACAAGAATTGAAATACAAAACTAGAGAGAGGAGAAGAAGAGGAACAAGAATTGATAAAGAAAAAGTGAACAAGGCATGAAATTAACCTAGACTTAAGAAATCCTAATCTAGATCTAACCTAATCCTAATTCTAGCGAGAAGTGAGAGCTTCTCTCTCTAAAACTAATTTTTCCTCCAAAACTTATGTAAACTAAACTAATAATGACTATATGTCACATCCCGCTTCAATCCTTGGGTTAAATAGCATCAGAAATGAGTTTGATTGGGCCCAAAATACACCAGAAATTGCTGGCCACGAGTTGTACTTTAGTGAGTCACGTGCAACATCGGTGCGTATGAGTATAGTGCGCATGCGCGCCCCTAAACGCGATGCAACTATGGCAAATTTTATATCATTATGAAGCCCCAGAAGTTAGCTTTTCAACGCAACTGGAACCGCCTCATTTGGACCTCTGTAGCTCAAGTTATGGTCGATTAAGTGTGAAGAGGTCAGGCTTGACAGCTTTGCGATTCCTTCATTTCTTCATGAGTTCTCCATTTCTACATGCTTTTTTCTTCATTCCCTCAATCCAATCCTTGCCTCCTAAATCTGAAATCACTTAAAAAACATATCAAGACATCTAATGGAATCAAGGTGAATTAAATTTAGCTATTTTAAGAGCTAAGAAGCATGTTTTCACTTTTAAGCACAACTAAAGGAGAATTTACAAAACCATGCTATTTCATTGGATTCATGGGAGAGAAGTTGACAAAACCCTCTAAATTCAACACAAGATAAACCCTAGAAATGGGGTTTATCACTCACCTAACCATCATAACAAGACAAAAAAAGTAAGTACTAACAAGTGGTGGCAATAGAACTATTAATATTTAAAGCTAAAAATTAGATTAGCATTCCTTATTCTTGTTTAACCAACCGTGACTCCTTTTGTGCTCTTATATATAGTCTTGGAGGGCACCAAACTTAGTGTTTGGCTATATGGTTCAAAGTGTTACTCCCTCCAAGTATTGTCATTGAGATATCAATGGGATTAGTGTCACTTTTGGTTAAACCATCATGAGAAACACTTTATTTTTCTATTTCTCCTCATGAACTAAAAATTATAACATGGTTGCACTTTCATGACTTTCAAAACTCAAAAGAACTTTGACTCTCATGCCTTGTTATTGCAATATATAGAACACCAAACTTAATGTTTGGTTCGAGGAGCACATGTCAAAATGGCGATATGATCATTATTTTTGAAAGGTATCTTAGTGTGCCTGTAGGCACACCAAACTTAGCATTGGATCATATGCTTCACAATGTCTTGGATAGTTGTCAAAATTGTCTATGACAGCTTGAATTCACGTTAGAGCAGCAATTATTATTCATACTGAAAAATAAAAAACAAGGAAACTAAATCATGGGCTGTGACAAATGATTTTTTTGCTAGTAAAGAATTTCACAAAAGTAATCGCGTTGTAAATATAGTTTCTAAACCAACAAATAATGCTTTCGTACAAAAACTTGTTTGTCACTAAAGCAAACCCATAAAATTAAACCAAAGTATTTAAACATCGGGTCGTCTCTTACGGAATTGCAGGGAAGTTTATTTATTATTGGGTATGAAAAATTATCTTTTTGGGTTTTTGAAATAAAGAACAAGGAAATAAAATGGCAAGAAAGTAAATTAATAACTAAGAAAAGCTCTTGGCAAGGTATGAGAACTAGAAGTCCTATCCTAGTTATCCTTATCAATTGTGATGAGAATTGTTCATTGCTCCCACTTAGTTAACCCTTACTAAATAAAGGAAAGTCAAGTGGACTAATCAATTTGATTCCTCGAGTTCTAGTCAACTCCTAAGGAAATACTAGCTTTAGAGGGATCCAAATCAACCAGTAACTTCTAATTATCAATCAACAAAGGAGTTTGATAACTCAAGTGTCTCTAATTACTCAACCAAGGCCAAGGATATAAAAATCTAACTTAGAACTCTCCCAAGCATTTTGTCAAACACTTGGAAGGCATAACATAAAAACATAGAAAAAGTAATAGGGAATGTAAAATATAAAACCAACAATTGCAAGCATCAATAATAACAATTAAAGCAAGAAGCAATAAATCTGAAATACCTCAAATTGCATTAAATAGAGAATAAAGTCTAACATGAAAATTTCATAAATTCAATTGGAAAGATAAATAAACTAGAATGCTAAGACAATTAAAAGTAGAAGAGAAACTAAATTAAAGGAACATTGAACCTAGAATTGAGAAGAAATAAACCTAAAACTAAGATAAATCCTAAAACCTAGAGAGAGGAGAGAGCTTCTCTCTCTAAAAACTACATCTAAAACCTAAATTGTTGTGAATTGATGAAAAATGTATGAATTAATGATTGATTCCCCCACTCTGCAGCTTTTAATATGTGTTTTCTGGGTCAAAAACAGCCCAGAAATCGTCCCCAGCATTTTCTTATGCGTCCAGCACGTGGCTCTGTCACGCGTACACGTTGTCCACGAGTACGCATGGATTGAACTTTTGCCAGGTCATGCATACGCGTGATCCACACGTGCATGTCGCCTAACAGCATGGCAACTATGGCAAATTATATATCATTTCGAAGCCCCGGATGTAAGCTTTCCAATGCAACTAGAGCCGCTTCATTTAGACTTCTGTAGCTCAAGTTATGGTCAGGCTAGACAGCTTAGCAATTCCTTCAATTTCTTGTATTCCTTCCACTTTTGCATGCTTCCTTTCTATCCTCTAAGCCATTCCTGCCCTACAAATCCTAAAAACACTTAACACACATCACAGCATTGAATGGTAATAAGAGAGGATGAATAATTAGCAATTTTAAGGCCAAAGAAGCATGTTTTCAATCAAAACACAAAATTAAGAAGGAAAATATAAAACATGCGAATTATATGAATAAGTGTGAGTTTAGTGGATAAAATCCACTCAATTAAGTACAAAATATACCACGAAATAGTGGTGCATCAAATCTCCCCACACTTAAACATTAGTATGTCCTCATGCTAAACTCAAGAGAAGCTATAAAGGAGTGAAGAGGAATGGTAGAAATTATGAAATGCAACCTATATATATAAATGCAACTACATGCAAAAAATGCTTTTACCTACTTGGTTAAAAGTAAACAAATTCTCCAAGACAAACATAAATCAGATTCCACTAATTCAAATTACACAATAAGAGACAAGTAAACTTGTAAGAAGATAGCTTATGAAAGTCGGGAACACAAAATCAAGCATTGAACCCTCACTGGAAGTGTATATGCACTCTAATCGCTCAAGTGTCTAGGGTTAATTCATTCTACTCTTCTCTAGTCATGCTTTCTAAAGTTTGTTCTTCATCTAACCAATCGACAAAAATTTAGTATACCAATGCAAACATCATGAGGTCTTTTCAAGGTTGTAATGGGGCTAAGGTAAGGGTGAGGATATATGTATGGCCAAGTGAGCTAAAATATGAATCTTTGATTAACCTAAGCTTTCACCTAACATACACACACACTCTATGTAACTCTAAAATCGTGCCTAGCTACCCATAATTCCCACTATTGCATCACATACTCATGCATCAACTTTTCTTTAATTTTATCATATATGCATTAATCTTTTATTAAACTTAACATTGGGGTAATTTTGTCCCCTTATTTATCTATTTAATTATTTGAATATTTTTGGTTTTTTTTTGAATCATAAAAGCAAACATAACATATCAATGCACATGATTTTTTAATTTTTCTGGTCTCATATGAGTATGCACCTAAATTTCTAATACTTTTGTCAATAAAACACAGCACACTTTCATCAACCCAAGTTCCCACAGTTCCCACATTTAATTAATACACAATCTCTATCTTAAGCTAACCAAAGATTCACTTGTGATAATTAATTATTTTTCTGCTTAAGGCTAGTGATATGGTAAAATATATAAATAAGGGGATTAAAAGGCTCAAAGTGGCAAACAAAGGTAGTTGAAAGGGTAGGCTATTTGGGATAAGTGAGCTAATAATAAATGATGGCCTCGATCACATGCATGCATGTAAATACACTAAAAAATGGACATATAGAATGAAAAAAAGCAAAGATTGCAATTATAGAGAAGAGAACACACAAGAATAAAATATTATGGTTAAATAATATAACCATGTTATTAAGCTCAAATCTCACAGGTTGTGTGTTCTTAGCTATAACTATGTTCCAAATTACAATCTTCAAACAAGTTTAACACAAAATTTCAATTTAAATTAGTGAAATGTTATAAAAAGGGGCTTGAAAAAAAAATATTACTTCAACCAAGTAGTAGCTAAATGCACAAAATCAAACAAACATGCAATCAAATATGCAAAGACAACAATTAAATTAACATAGAAAATTAAACATTGGTGTTAAGAAGGAAATAACTAACCCACGGAAGTCGGTATCGACCTCCCCACACTTAAAGATTGCACCGTCCTCGGTGCATGCTAAGATGTGCAAGTGGGCGGGCTGTTACAACTGATGCTTTTCTCCAAAGATTGTGCAGATGGACTAGTTTGTCACCCCATGTAAACGTCTTCCGGTTCCCTTCCTAGTGGCCATCCTGAAAGAAGAGAAAATGGGAGAAAAGTAACCCAAAAACAAAGATAGAAAACAAATAAAATATGGGTGGGTTAATGCCAAATAATGAGGGTCTCAATTACATGGTAGCTACAACATGCAAGTGAGAAAACAGTAGGAGCAAATGGCATATCAATAGATTAAAAATTGCAACAATTGAGAAGAGGGATTGGGTAATGAAAGACAATATAAATTCATGTCAATGCAAAAAGGAATATAAGTATCATAAAGGATTAGCATTGACTTAAATAAAATTACCCAATCAGTGTAAAACAACTCATGAAACACTAACATAATGCAAGAAAAGGTGCAACAGTTGAAGAAGAACATTTAACACCAATGGTGAAATAATAACTTAGAAAAGAAAATAAAAATATGCACAAAATTAAAAATGCAATGAATGAATGTATACAAATAAATTAAGTAAAATATAATGAAAGTGAAGAAGGATGAGAAGTTAAAGAGATGAAGAAAAAGAAAGTAAGAAAGGATGAGGGGAGAATGAGAAAGGATAGAAGAAAGAAGTAAGAATTTAAAAATAGGGTGCGACGCGCAAGCGTGCTTCGCGCGTACGCGTGAAAACTGAGTTGGCCATTCGACGCGTAAGCGTTGCCCACGCGTACGCGTGGGTGCTCTGAAAGCAAAATGTCGCGCACGCGTCAGGGACGCGTACGCGTTGGGTGATTTTGTGCCTCTAGGACAGATCCATCGTAAGGGCAGCACAACTCTCGGGTCAAACACCCATTTACGTCGATTGCCATATCCACACGTGCGTGTCAGGGACGCGTACACGTGGTTTTGCTAAGGTTGCAAGTGAGCGCAGCGTGATGTGCGCGTACGCGTGGGTCGAATTGTGCGCAGAGCACTCCAGCCGCACGATTCCATCACAACTTTCTGTTCATTGGATGGGATAGAAAAATTTGGAATCGACGCCCACGCGTGACCGACGCGCACGCGTGGGGTGGCTTTTTCTTTTTTTTTTTTTATGCAGTATGCAGAATGCAAAATGCAGATGCTGATGCAGACATTATGAATGAACACTAAGAAAAATAAAATAAAATAAAACTAAGAATAAAACAAAACAAAATAAAACTAAGACTGAAAAAGAACGATCATACCATGGTGGGTTGTCTCCCACCTAGCACTTTTAGTTAAAGTCCTCAAGTTGGACATTTGGTGAGCTCCATGTCACAGTGGCTTATGCTTGAACTCATCCAGGAATCCCCACCAATGTTTGCAATTCCAATAACCTCCGGGGTCCCAAACTAGGCACATAAATCCTTCGAGCAAGTTAAATCAAGTGACAAAGCTCCAGGAGTGTTGATTGTCAGAATAAATTCCGGGGGTCCCAAACCTTGCTTTTGCACCCGTCTTTGCTTTGATCTACATTGTTCCAACTGGGTGGTACGCAATCTGAATTCTCACTGAGATACTCAAATATCTTCCGAGACCCATTCAATCGAGCTCTATACCAATCCTTGTACTTTAATTTGGAGCATTGAACCATATTGAACCGTGCATGCCAACTCCTATCACTAACCATCTCCCTCTTACTCTTAAAGCCACAAAGAGCTCTAAGCTGACCATCTGTTTCAAGCAAACCATATTCAGGTGGAACGTAAGGGTTGAGGATAAGGATTTTACCCACTTGAATGTTGTATTGGATGGTAATGGCCTTAGGAGAGGTGTTTCCAATGGTCTTGCAAGCTCCACTTCCTTGTACTTTTCTGTGAATTCTTCCACCTCCATGCAAACCTCTTCAACTGCAACCGCGTCTTGATCAAAATCTTCTACTTCTTCCCCATCACTCAAGTCATAAGTTGGAGGTTGAGAAAAGTCTACCTCCACATCATCTTCATATTCACTTGGGGAAGGTTCTTCAAGCTCAAGGGGTTCAATTGCGGATGCAAGTTCATCACTAGGAGAGCTTGATTCATGATCATCATCACCACGGGAACTTGCTTTCGGATTTATTCCGTCGAATTCTTCATAGAGTACATGCCTTGGAGGTTGTGCATTATCCTCCTCAACATCAATTTCAAACTTTTTGGCGGAATTCTCTATAGCTCTCGATTCCCATGGAGGTTCAGCATCTTCTAGGTCTTCAACCACTTCTTCTTCTTCGATAATTATGGCTTCTTCCAATTGCTCTAATACAAAATTGAACTCCTCCTTGATGTCTTCCGTCACCAATTCTTCAGCTACTTCTTCATCTTTAAGCCGATCCCTTCTCTCTTGTTCCGTGTCAATAGCATTATTGGGATCATGTTGCTCTTGGATTGATGCATCCATACAAGATATAAGGGCTTGGATAGTAGAGGTTAGACCAGTGAAAGCAGAGGTAAATGTGGTTTTAAGCTCTAATTGCCTTTGGCGAATAACATTAAGGATGTCGTCATCCAGTGGAGGTTGGGGTGGATAGGAGAATTCATTATCTTGGAGAAAGGGTTCATAATAGGAAGGTGGTTCTTCTTGGTAAGGATATGGAGGTGGTGGATATTGAGGTCGTGGTTCTTGGGGGTAATTGTGTTGGAATGGGGTGGGTCTATGTATGGTTCATATGATGGTTGGAATGGTGGATAAGGGTTAGGGTCATATGGAGATGAATGATGGAAAGGGGCTTGTGAGTATGGTGGTTCAAAGCTATGTTGAGGAGAGGGTTCATAAGTATATTGTGGTGGGTGTTGATTGTCACAAGAAGGTCCACCATAACTATTGTCTTGGTAAGCATCATGGGATGGTTGTTGATAATACCTTGGAAGTGGTTGTTGCCAAGAGGGTTAATCAAATCCTTGTGGCTCCTCCCATATTTGATTATTCCATCCTTGATCCAAGCCCTCATTGTAATTTTCTCTTCTTGCAACATGATTGTAACTAAACTCATAGCCAAAGGAGTGAGAATTCATAGTATCAAATAAAAATAAAAACTAATAAAAAAAAGTAGCTAAGTCTAAAAACTAACAAAGACTAATAAACAAGCAAAAAGCAAATATTTACAATAACCAATAATAAGGCACACGTTTGCAGTTCCCCGGCAATGGCGCCATTTTGACGAACGGTTTATTATTGGTTATGGAAAAGTATCTTTTTGGGTTTTTGAAATAAGGAACAAGGAAATAAAATGGCAAGAAAGTAAATTAATAACTAAGAAAAGCTCTTGGCAAGGTATGAGAACTAGAAGTCCTATCCTAGTTATCTTATCAATTGTGATGAGAATTGTTCATTGCTCCTACTTAGTTAACTCTTACTAAATAAAGGAAAGTCAAGTAGACTAATCAATTTGATTCCTCAAGTCCAAGTCAACTCCTAAGAAAAGACTAGCTTTAGAGGGATCCAAATCAACCAGCAACTTCTAATTATCAATCAACAAAGGAGTTTGATAACTCAAGTGTCTCCAATTACTCAACCAAGGCCAAGAATATAAAAGTCTAACTTAAAACTCTCCTAAGCATTTTGTCAAACACTTGGAAAGCATAACATAAAAACATAGAAAAAGTAATAGGGAATGTAAAATCTAAAACCAACAATTGCAAGCATCAATGATAACAATTAAAGCAAGAAGCAATAAATCTAAGATACCTCAAATTGCATTAAATATAGAATTAAGTCTAACATGAAAAGTTCATAAATTCAATTGGAAAGATAAATAAACTAGAATGCTAAGACAATTAAAAGTAGAAGAAAAACTAAATTAAAAGAACATTGAACCTAGAATTGAGAAGAAATAAACCTAAAACTAAGAGAAATCCTAAAACCTAGAGAGAGGAGAGAGCCACTCTCTCTATAAACTACATCTAAAACCTAAATTGTTGTGAATTGATGAAAAGTGTATGAATTAATGATTGATTCCCCCACTCTGCAGCTTTTAATCTGTGTTTTCTGGACCAAAAATTGGGTCAAAAACATCCCAAAAATTGCCCCCAGTGTTTTCTGATGTGTCCAGCACGTGGCTCTGTCACGCATACGTGTCGTCCACGCGTACGCGTGGATTGAACTTTTGCCAGGTCACGCGTACACGTGATCCACCCGTGCGTGTTGCTTAACAGCATGGAAACTACGGCAAATTATATATCATTTCGAAGCACTGGATGTTAGCTTTCCAACGGAATTGAAAACGCCTCATTTGGACCTCTGTAGCTCAAGTTATGGTCGATTTAGTACGAAGAGGTCAGGTTGGACAGCTTAGCAATTCCTTCAATTTCTTGTATTCCTTCCACTTTTACATGCTTCCTTTCTATCCTCTAAGCCTTTCCTGCCCTATAAATCCTGAAAACACTTAACACACATATCACGGCATCGAATGTTAATAAGAGAGGATTAATAATTAGCAATTTTAAGGCCAAAGAAGCATGTTTTCAATCAAAGCACAAAATTAAGAAGAAAAATGTAAAATATGCGAATTATATGAATAAGTGTGACTTTAGTGGATAAAATCCACTCAATTAAGTACAAAATGTACCATAAAATAGTGGTGCATCAGGCTGCCTCCCATGGAGCGCTTCTTTAGCATCATTAGCTTGACAGTTGGTCTTTGTCATGGTAGATTGTAGTGCCTTAGGTCTTCTCCCCTTACAGTGAAATGGTCTCCACTTGATTCCTTGATGATATCTAGATGCTCTAGGGAGAAGACCTTTCTGATGGTAAACAGTTGAGGTAACTGAGATGGAATGGTTGGAGGATAAGGTGGGGTTGGTGGATGGTGGGCTGATATCACCTTGTCTACAGGGGAAAAAACCTCTGTAGGAATCTTCTTATTTCTCCATCCCCTTGGCAATTTCTTCACAACTATTTTCTCTTCTTCCAGTGGTGCTCCAGTGATTATTGTGTCAGGGGGTTCCTTATTCACTGCTCTTCCCAACTCTTATGGCTTCAGTTCTTTCTTGAGTTCCATCGGTCGCTGTATCTCTTGAAATTCTTGCTTGTTCACTAAGGACTGTTTGAGGGGTTCAACTGCTGATTCACTGTTGCTTTCCTTTGTGCACATGTTGCTGTGATCATCCTTCGGCTCTTTAAGTTCTGGTTCAGACTCAGATGTAAGTTTGAAAACATGGAAGGTGAGATGTTCATCATGTATTCTCAGGATTAACTCTCCTTGTTCTACATCTATCAGCGCTCTAGCAGTGGCTAGAAATTGTCTCCCCAAAATAATGGGAAGGAGGTACCTTTCCTCCATGTCCAGAACAACAAAGTCAGTGGGGAGGAAGTAGTTTCCTACTTTCACCAATACATTTTTGACTACTCCTTTGCCCTACTTCTGAGTTTTATCCGCCAATTGGATGATTACATCCGTAGATCTCAACTCATTGATTTGCAACTTCTTCATAAGAGATAGAGGCATCACATTTATGCTAGCTCCTAGATCACAAAATCCCCAGTCAATTTTTGTCTCTCCTATGGCACAAGGAATATGAAAGCTCTCTGTATCTTTTTTCTTCAGGGGTACATCCTTCTTGATGAGGACACTACATTCCTTGTTCATTGTCACTGTTTGTCCCCCTTTTAAGGTTCCTTTCTTGGTCAGTAGTTCTTTCATGCACTTGATGTACGTAGGCATCTGTTGGAGAGTTTTGATAAAGGGAATATTGACACTGAAAGATGCAAACTTATCTAGGAATCTTGAATATGACCTTTCTTCCTCACTTCCCCTTAGTCTCTGAGGAAATGGTGCTTTTGGCATATAAGGTTTCAGAATTTCCTCCCTTGTTGATTCTTTGCTTTGTACAGATCTAGTTTCTTGTTCCTTTTTCTCCAATTTGCTCTGGGAACTTCCTTGGCTGTGCTCTGTTGGCTTACTGGTATATACTTCCAGGATTTCTTCATTTGCAATAGTAATTGCCATACACTCTTCCCATCTCACCTTCTTTATTTTCCCTCTAGGATTTTTCTCAGTGTCACTTGGAAAACTATCAGGGGATTTCGGAGTTTACTGTGAAATATGTCCTACCTTAGATTCGAGATTCTTAAGAACCTCCCCTCGGCTTTTTATATTACCTCTCACATCTTCCCTGAATTTTTTCATGTCTTCAGACTCTTTACAAAGGTTTGCAAGCATAGCTTCTATTTTTGCCATTCTGTCCTCATCATGTGGTGATGGTTGGTTGAAATTGGAGTGTTGAGGGTGGTTATTGTGGCTTTGGTATGGTGGCTGTGAATAAGTGTTTTGTGTGGTCTGGTATGGTTTTTGGTTGGAGTTTTGGTGAGTGGAGTTGTTATACTGGTTTGGATTATGGGATCTGTGGTCTTGGCCTTGGTTTTGTTGGTTTTCCCACCCAAAGTCTGGGTGGTTCCTCCAACCAGAGTTATAGGTTTTGGAATATGGATCATGAGCTTGCCTAGTGGTACGCGAAATTGTGATTGTTCATTCCCTGGCTACAGCGCCAAAAACTTGGTGTGGGAGAACGTGATCTCATATTTTACACAAATCCGTGTAACTAACCAGCAAGTGCACTAGGTCGTCCAAGTAATAAACCTTACGTGAGTAAGGGTCGATCCCACGGAGATTGTCGGCTTGAAGCAAGCTATGGTCATCCTTGTAAATCTCAGTCAGGCGGATTCAAATGGTTATAAGGTTTTAATAATTAAAATATGAATAAAACAGAAAATAAAATAGAAATACTTATGTAATTCAATGGTGGGAATTTCGGATAAGCATCTGGAGATGCTTTGTCGCTTCTGAACTTCTACTTTCCTACTGCTTTCTTCCAACCATGCGTTACCTCCTTCCATGGCAAGCTGTATGATCCTCTCGGATGAAAACAAATCCATATGCGCTGTCACCGCACGGCTAATCATCTATCGGTTCTCGCTAGCGTCGGAATAGGACCATTGTCCTTTTGCACACTGTCACTGCGCCCAACATTCGCAAGTTTGAAGCTCGTCACAGCCATCCCTTCCCAGATCCTACACGGAATACCACATACAAGGTTTAGACTTTCCGGATCTCAGGAATGCTACTAATGGTTCTAGCCTATACCACGAGGATACTAATCTCATGGACTCGGTCCGTGTATTAGATATCCAAGAGAGTATACTCCAGCTGTCGTCCAATGACTACGTTGAACATCATGTAGACCACTTCGTGGTTGTCAGGCACGCGATCCTGGACAAGCGAGTAACGAAGATTGGGTGATTGTCACGGGTCACCCCTTCATTCTGACTTAACTGAATTAAGTATGAGAGTATATCTTGGAGAAGAAGTAGGCGTGAATTGAATAGGAAATAGTAGTAATTGCATTAATTCATGAAGAACAGCAGAGCTCCACACCTTAATCTATGGGGTGTAGAAACTCCACCGTAGAAAATACATAAGTGAAAGGTCTAGGCATGGTCGTGAGGCCAGCCCCCAAATGTGAACAACAGTCTATGATCAAAGTGATCAAAAGATATTCCAAGGATGTGATGCCAAAGATGATCAAAGATGTGAAATAAATCTCTAAAAGTAGATTTTATACTAAACTAGTAACCTGGGGTTTACAGAAAATGAATAACAAAGTGCAGATAGTGCAGAAATCTACTTTCGGGGCCCACTTAGTGTGTGCTTGGGCTGAGCATTGAAGCTTCCACGTGCATAGACTGTTCCTGGAGTTAAACGCTAGCTTTGGTGCCAGTTTGGGCGTTTAACTCCAATTCTGGTGCCAGTTTGGGCGTTTTACGCCAAGATATTTTAGGCTATTTTTAGACGCCAATTTGGGCCATAAAATCTCAGGCAAAGTATGAACTATTATATATTTTTGGAAATCCCATGATGTCTACTTTCCAACGCAATTGAGAGTGCGCCAATTGGACTTCTGTAGCTCCAGAAAATCCACTTCGAGTGCAGGAGGGTCAGAATCCAACAGCATCTACAGTCCTTTTTCAGCCTCTGAATCAGATTTTTGCTCAAGTCCCTCAATTTCAGTCAGAAAATAGCGGAAATTATAGAAGAACATATAAACTCATAGTAAAGTCAGAAATGTGATTTTTGAATAAAAACTAAAAAAAATATAACAAAAAGTAATTAAATCATACTAAAAACTATGTAAAAACAATGACAAAAAGGGTATAAACTATCCGTTCATCACCTAGGTGAATTTCCAGGGTAATTAGCTTCCTCCCAGTTAACTCCTTCTTCTGTGTCCAACTCTCATTGAGATGATGGTTGAGTGTGGATGCCTGCAGCCTGATTCTTCTCTATTTGCTTGGTCAATTCTGCTAGTTTCTTGGTGATCATTTTATTCTGAGCTAGGATTGCATCCATATGGTTAATTCCAAGACTCACCTGTTGTTGCTTCTGTCAGAGACATAAAAATACTCATTGTTAGCCACTTTTTCTATAACATCAATGGCTTCTTCAATGGTCTTCTTCTTGTTAAGAGAACCTCCAGATGAGTGGTCTACGGCTTTCTTTGACTCACAATTCAGCCCTTCATAAAATATGTGTCACATATCTTTTGGAATTTAGTAAGATGCTGATTAGGATCCACTTGGGCACTCCCTCCAAAAGAACAGTTGTTATGCACAAGAGTTATGAGCTGAGGCTTCAATTCGAAATTATTAGCATGAATAGTTGGCTTTTGAATGCTGCTACCATAGTTTTCTGGATTTGGATTGATGTAGGAACCCAGAACTCTCCTCTCTTGTCCAGCAGGGTTGGTTGCACCTCTTCTGGCATGATTGTTCACCTCTCCTTCATGAATATATTCCATATCATCCTCCATGGTTATATCCAAATCTTCCTCTTCTTCTTCTGCACCAACAGTCCTCTTTCCTCTTGTTTTCCTTCTTAATCTCAGGAAGGTTCTTTCCGGTTCACTATCAAAGGAGGTTGAAACCTCTCTTCTACCTGTCATACAAGTAGCACAACAAGCAGCAACCAGCAAATGAAGGATTCACAATTAGTGAAAAAATGTTGTTAGAGCAATTGAGGAAAATAATTAAACAATTAATGAGCTAGTGGGTTAGTTTTACTGGAAAGTAAAGAAGTAAGGTAAAATTAACGAAAAATAACTAAAAATTGTAGAGAACAAAAATGAACAACTGGAATTAAACTTTAATTAATCAAAAGAAAAGAAAAGTGCTCAATCTAGTTATCCTCCAAATTAGTAATTGTCAATACAAAACCAATCCCCGGCAACGGCGCCATAAACATGATTCACTCAGAAATTGTCTCTCAACAATTTTCTACCGGTAAGTGCACCGGATTGTCGTCAAGTAAAAACTCACTGTAGAGTGAGGTCGAATCCCATAGGGATTGGTAGATTGATCAATGTTAATTGGAGAATTGTTCTAGTTGAGCAAAATCGGAATTGAATTGGGATTACAGAAAGTAAATTTGGCGGGAAACTTAAATTGCAAGATGACAGAAATTAAATTGCTGGAAATTAAATGATAGAAGCTTAAATTGCAAGAAATTAAATGGGAACGGGGATGAAGCATGAAATTAAAGAAGCAGAATGTAAAAGAAATGGTAGATCAGAGATGGGGAAGCTCATTAGGGTCAGAAGATGTGATAATTCTCCGGATCAAGTTCATTTTTATCTCTTCCTCAATCAATGCATTCATTGATCTCCTTGGCAATCTTAGGTGATTAGCTCCCAATTCCTTGGCAATCTAATCTCTCTAAGCATGAACAATTGCCCAATTCCTTGATTTAAGCGCTCATGGGAAGAGATGAAGTTTGGTAACTGATTATACCACACAAATTCATAGATCAAAGTATTGGTAGGATTACATGTCACTATATCCATCCAAACCCCAATCTAATCCAATGTGAGAAAGCAATTCTAGCATGATCTCCTCATTCCTTTTCCAAGGTTCCGAGGAGATCCAATTATAAATAGCTTCTTTCCCAAGACAACTATCCAATTGAATGAATAAATAAACGTTTTCTAGTAAAATCAAGAGAAAAGAAAGAAGAAGAAGAATGAAAACTAATATTGATCCATTGAATTACACGGAGCTCCATAACCCAATGAAAGGGGTTTATTTGTTCATAGCTGTCAAAATGGAAAATGGAATTAAAAGATACATTGTAGAATTTAAAAAATTGCAGAAAAGTAAAATGAACCGAAAAGTAAAAGTGCAGTACAAATAATAAAGTCCCCCCAGTTCTCTCTAACTTAATATCTAAGCTATTTATACACTTTCTTCCATTGATCTTCAATCTCTAAATTGGGCTTTTGGCCTTGATGGAATTGGGTTGAAATGGCTTCCAATTGGTTTCCTTTCCTGTTGAGAAGAGATTTGTTTGAATTACAGGTTCTGGTGCTTCAAGTTAGAGTCAACGTTTAAGGGCCAATGTTGACTTAAACGCCTTCCAAAAAAAAAATAGATAAATCTGCTATCATTGGTATTTGACTTAACGTTGGAGGGCCAACGTTCTGCTATCCACGCGTGCGCGTGAAGTCTGTGATTTTGCTTCTTCACGCGTGCACGTACACCATACTTACGCGTGCATTGCCATTTTTCCCATGAACGCGTGCGCGTGCTGTACGCATATGCGTGGATGCAAAAATCCCATTTTCCAGTTTTAAAAACATGTAGAACAGTGACGTTCACGTTGGAGGTGGAGTTGGGGGTCCAACGTTAACCCCAATTTTGTGAGAAAATGATCAATTCTGGGGCTGAAATATTTTTGAGTGGCGCGTGCGCGTCCATGACGCATACGCGTGAAAAAGCAATTTTTGACATCCGCGCGGAAGCGTGCATCACGCGTACGCGTAAATGAGTAATTTTGACCCATTTGCGCAGAAGCGCACGGTATACGTATGCGCCATAACCTAACGTTGGAGGTCCAACGTTGCATCAAACGCTTCCTCCAATGTCTACGACACCCAGCCCAGAATTGAGATTAGAAAATTTTGAATCGACGCATACGTGATGAGCGGATAATTTATACGCTTTTTGGCATTGTTTTTAGGTAGTTTTTAGTATGATTTAGTTAGTTTTTACTATGTTTTTATTAGTTTTTATGCAAAATTCACATTTCTGGACTTTACTATGAGTTTGTGTGTTTTTCTGTGATTTCAGATATTTTCTGGCTGAAATTGAGGGACCTGAGCAAAAATCTAATTCAGAGGCGGAAAATAAACTGCAGATGCTGTTGGATTTTGACCTCCCTGCAATCGAAATGGATTTTCTGGAGCTACAGAAACCCAATTGGTGCGCTCTCAAATGCGTTGTAAAGTGGACATCCAGGGCTTTCCCAAAATATATAATAGACCATACTTTGCCCGAGTTTTGACGACACAAACTGGCGTTCAAACGCCAACTTCCTGCCCTATTCTGAAGTTAAATGCCAGAAACAGGTTGCAAACCAGAGTTAAACGCCATAAACAGGCTGCAACCTGGCGTTTAATTCCAAGAGAAGCCTCTACACGTGTAAAGCTTAATGCTAAACCCTAGCACACACCAGGTGGGCCATGGAAGTGGATTACTGCACTATCTGCACTTAGTTACTTATTTTCTATAACCCTAGCTACTAGTTTAGTATAAAAACAACTTTTAGAGACTTACTATGGATCTCATGACATTTTTACATTTGAATTTTGTATCTTCTACGGCATGAATCTCTAAACTCCATGGTTGGGGGTGAGGAGCTCTGCTGTGTTTTGATGGATGAATGCAATTACTACTGTTTTCCATTCAATCACGCTTGTTTCAATTCTAAGATATTCACTCGCGCTTCAACCTATTTTATCTTATTATTTTTAATTATTCGGTTTATTTCTACTTAAATAAAATAAAAACAAAAATATATTTTATTTGCAATTCATATCAATTCCCTTTTATCCATCATGGACCTAAATGGAAATGAACAGTCCAGAAGGACTCTAGGGTCATATGCTAACCCTATAACTGCTACATATGGGAGTAGCATCTGTATACCTCCCATCATAGTAAGCAGTTTTGAGCTAAATCCTCAGCTCATTATCATGGTGCAGCAAAATTGCCAGTATTTCGGTCTTCCACAGGAAGAACCTACTGAGTTTCTGGCACAGTTCTTGTAAATTGCTGACACAGTACGTGACAAGGAAGTAGATCAGGATGTCTACAGATTATTACTGTTTCCATTTGCTGTAAAAGATCAAGCTAAGAGGTGGTTAAATAACCAACCCACAACAAGCATAAGAACATGGAAACAGTTAGCAGACAAATTCCTGAATCAATATTTCCCTCCAAAAAAGATGACACAGCTAAGGCTGGACATCCAAGGCTTTAAACAAGAGGATGATGAATCCCTTTATAATGCCTGGGAGAGGTACAGAAGGATGCTAAGGAAATGCCTCTCTGAAATGTTTTCAGAGTGGGTGCAATTAGACATCTTCTACTACGGGCTTATAGAAAAAGCTTAGATATCTCTAGGCCACTCAGATGGTGGATCTATACACATGAGAAAGACTATTTAAGAGGCTCAATAGTTTATCGATATAGTTGCTAGAAATCAGCATCTGTACATAAGTAATGAGTCCTCCATGAAAGAAGAAGCTAAGGCAGTATCAACTGACTTTAGTCCTCAGGAACAAGTTGCTGAACTTAATCAGCAACTATCTTCTATAACAAGGCAGTTAGCAGAATTTAAGGGGATGCTACAAGAAACCAAAAATGCTAACAAGGATATGGAATCACAATTGAATCAGACAAAACATCAATTATCAAAACAGATAACAGAGGAGTGCCAAGCAGTTCAATTAAGAAGTGGAAAAATATTAAATACCTCAACTCAAAGCAGCAGAAAGCTAAGAAATGAAAAGCTGACAGAGGATAAGCAACCTACTACCCAAAATCCCTCTGAGGACAGTAAGAGCCCAGAGAGGAATAAGTCTAGCGTTCAAATGCCAGAAACAGGTGAAAAAATGGCGTTAAACACCCAATCCATGTCAAATTCTGGTGTTCAAACGCCAGAAAAGGGTAGGAATCTGGCGTCAAACGCCTAATCCATGTCCAGTTATGGCGTTCAAACGCTAGTGAGGGATCAGACACCTGCAAGTGCTGATAATAACTCCTCAAGAAGGCTTCTCAACCTGCCTCTATAGGAAATAAACTTGCAGCAACTAAGGTTGAAGAATATAAAGCCAAAATGTCTTATCCTCAGAAACTCCACCAAGCGGAATAGGATAAACAATTTGCCCACTTTACAGACTATCTCAGGACTCTTGAAATAAAGATTCCGTTTGCAGAGGCACTTGAGCAAATACCCTCTTATGCTAAGTTCATGAAAGAGATCTTAAGTCATAAGAAGGATTGGAGAGAAATAGAAAAAGTTTTTCTTACTGAAGAATGCAGTACAGTCATCCTAACAAGCTTACCAGAAAAGCTTAAGGATCCCGGAAGCTTTATGATACCCTGCACATTAGAGGGTACTTGTACCAAGACAGCTCTATGTAACCTTGGGGCATGTATCAATCTAATCCCTGCATCCACTATCAGAAAGCTTGGCTTGACTGAAGAGGTCAAAGCAACCCGGATATGTCTTCAACTTTTTGATGGCTCCATTAAATATCCATCAGAAATAATTGAGGACATGATTGTCAAGGTTGGGCCATTTGCCTTTCCCACTGACTTTGTAGTGTTGGAGATGGAGGAGCACAAGAGTGCAACTCTCATTCTAGGAAGACCCTTCCTATCAACTGGACAAACCCTCATTGATTTCCAAAAAGGGGAAGTGACCTTGAGAGTCATTGAGGATGAGTTCAGGCAGAATGCTATTGAGGCAATGAAGCATCCAGACACATCAAAAGACTGCATGCGTGTTGATATTATTGACTCCCTAGTGGAGGAGATCAACATGGCTGAGAGTCTCGAATCAGAGCTAGAAGACATCTTTAAAGATGTTCAGCCTGATCTGGAGGAATCAGAGGAAATAAAAGAGCCTCTGAAAATTCCTCAAGAAGAGGAGAAACCTCCTAAAGCCGAACTCAAACCACTACCACCATCCCTAAAATATGCATTTTTGGGAGAAGGTGACACTTTTTCGGTGATCATAAGCTCTGCTTTAAATCCACAGGAAGAGAAAGCACTACTTCAAGTGCTAAAGACACACAAGGCAGCTCTTGGGTGGTCCATAAGTGATCTTAAGGGCATCAGCCCAGCAAGATGCATGCACAAGATCCTATTGGAGGACGATGCTAAGCCAGTGGTTCAACTACAGAGGCGGCTAAATCCAGCCATGAAGGAGGTGGTGCAGAAAGAGGTGACCAAGTTACTAGAGGCTAGGATTATTTATCCTATTTCTGATAGCCCCTGGGTGAGCCCTGTCCAAGTTGTCCCCAAGAAGGGAGGCATGACAGTGGTTCATAATGAAAATAATGAACTGGTTCCTACAAGAACAGTCACAAGGTGGCGTATGTGTATTGACTACAGAAGGCTCAATACAGCCACCAGAAAGGATCATTTTCCTTTACCATTCATATACCAGACGCTAGAGAGACTAGCAGTCATGAATATCATTACTTTTTGTATGGCTATTCAGGTTACAACCAAATTGCAGTAGATCCTCACGACCAAGAGAAAACGGCATTCACATGCCCTTCTGGAGTGTTTTCCTACAGAATGATGCCTTTTGGTCTGTGCAATGCACCTGCAACCTTTCAGAGGTGCATGCTCTCTATCTTCTCTGATATGGTAGAAAAATTTTTGGAAGTCTTCATGGATGACTTCTCAGTATTTGGAAACTCATTTAGCTCCTGCCTTGACCATTTAGCACTTGTTCTGAAAAGATGCCAAGAGACCAACCTAGTTTTAAACTGGGAAAAATATCACTTTATGGTGATTAAAGGAATTGTCCTTGGGCATAAAATTTCAAACAAGAGAATAGAGGTGGATCAAGCTAAAGTGGAAGTAATTGAAAAATTACCACCACCTGCCAATGTTAAGGCAATCAGAAGCTTTCTGTGGCATACAGGATTCTATAGGAGGTTTATAAAGGATTTTTCAAAAATTGCAAAACCTCTGAGAAATCTGCTAGCTGCTGACACGCCATTTGTGTTTGACACAGAGTGTCTGCAGGCGTTTGAAACTCTGAAAGCTAAGCTGGTCACAGCACCAGTTATTTCTGAACCAGACTGGACATTACCATTCGAACTAATGTGTGATGCCAGTGAGCATGCCATTGGTGCAGTACTGGGACAGAGGCATAACAAGCTTCTGCATCTCATTTATTATGCTAGCCGTGTTTTAAAGGATGCACAAAAAAATTACACAACCACAGAAAAAGAGCTTCTTGCAGTGGTTTATGCCATTGACAAGTTTAGATCATACTTAGTAGGATCAAAAGTGAATTTGTACACTGACCATGCTGCTCTTAAATATCTACTTACAAAGCAGGATTCAAAACCCAGGCTCATAAGATGGGTGTTGCTTCTGTAAGAGTTTGATATAGAAATAAGAGACAGAAAAGGGACAAAGAACCAAGTGGCTGATCATCTGTCCCAGATAGAACCAGTAGAAGGGGCGTCCTCTCCATCTATTGAGATCTTTGAAACCCTTCCGGATGGGCAATTGTTTGCCATTCAGGAAACACCATGGTTTGCAGACATTGCAAACTATAAAGCTGTAAGATTCATAACCAAAGAGTACAGCAGGCATCAAATAAAGAAATTGATTTCTGATGCAAAGTACTACTTATGGGATAAACCATATGCCTTTAAGAGATGTGCAGATGGAATAATCCGTAGATGTGTGCCCAAGGAAGAGGCACAAAAGATCTTATGGCATTGCCATGGATCACAATATGGAGGCTATTTCGGAGGTGAGTGAACAGCCACCAAGGTTCTCCAATGTTGCTTCTACTGGCCTACTCTCTATAGAGACTCCCGAGAGTTCGTACATAACTGTGACAGTTACCAGAGAGCTGGTAATCTGCCTTATGGTTACGCCATGCCTCAACAAGGGATCCTGGAGATTGAGTTGTTTGATGTATGGGGTATTGATTTCATGGGGCCTTTCCCACCATCATACTCAAACACGTATATTCTGGTGGCAGTAGAATATGTCTCTAAATGGGTACAGGCAATTGCAACACCCAATAATGATACTAAGATAGTGCTGAAGTTCCTCCAGAAATATATCTTCAGCAGGTTTGGTATCCCTAGAGTACTAATCAGTGATGGAGGCACTCATTTCAGCAATAAATAGCTTTACTCTACTATGGTCCGATATGGAATTAGCCACAAAGTAGCAACTCCATATCATCCACAGACAAATGGGCAAGCTGAAGTTTCTAATAGAGAACTAAAAAGAATCCTGGAACGGACTGTAATTACCTGTAGAAGGGATTGGGCAAAAAGCTTGGATGATGCTATGTGGGTGATGACAAGTCATCTTAGCCTATTTTAACTAGTCTTTTCCTTTTGTTTTCAATAGAATTATGCACTTTCTTGAACCATAAGCAAGCTAATTGAGTAGATTTTCATGTTTCCCTTGATTGAATCAACCATGTATGAATTCATGCAATTTCATGAGGTTTTATGCTATAATTGTTGCATATTATGATAGAATGTTTCCTTGTTTAATTTCTGCAAATCCAAGTCCCAATCCCCTTTACAATTCAAGTCATTTACATTCCTTGCACTTTAAGATTCCGCAATTTACATTTCTTGCACTCTAAATTTCTGCCATTTAATTTCTTGTTCTTTAAGATTCAGTAATTTAATTTCCTGCTCTCTTTAATTCCATGCAATTTAAATTCTGTAAATCACCAATCAATCAACCAAATCTTGATTCGCTTGACTAAATCAACCATTAAACGAAAATTGCTCAATCCTTCAATCCCTGTGGGATCGACCTCACTCCCGTGAGTTTTTATTACTTGATGCGACCCGGTGCACTTGCTGGTTAGATTTGGGTGTTTTGGAGAAATTCGTTTTTCCAAAAATATCTCATCAAGTTTTTGGCGCCGTTGCCGGGGATTGATTAGATTGACAATGATTAAGTGAAGTGGTGATCTAGATCAAGCATTTTCTCTTTAATTTTTGACTAACCCACTAACTGTTTGAAGATTTGTCTCAACTGACTATACTCAATTTTCGTCAGCAAACTCAGCAACAATTGGAGTCAATGGCTAGACAACTTGATTTTCTCCACTCCACTACAGTGAACGCACAGTTCCCACCATGGAAGCCACATTCTTATCTAAGAATGAGGGAAACTCAACATTAGGAACCAAAGAACTTTAACTACCACAACCATGTCCCAAACTTGCAAAAACCACACTGCCCACCCTTCCAACCTCAGATACCTCACAACCAACAAATTTCACAACACTATCATAGGATCACCAATTTGGAGATCTTAATAGAGAAAATGATGACACATCAAGGGATGATAAGAAAACACCAGGAGGTCTCACTCGGGAGAATTGAGAGGCAAATGGAACAACTAGCTAAGAATCTCACAGAAATGAATGAGAAAAGAGCTACAGGAAAAGAATCACTCATCCAGGATGAGCATCACAAAGCAAAGTCTCACTTAGGAGGACAAGGGGACAAGGAGAAGGAAGCCCAAAATCTGAACTAAGCAAGCACAGAGGATGTCAAGCTAGTGACAATAAAAGAGCGCTTGTTGGGAGGCAACCCAACCTGAGGTAGTTTTCCTTTCATAGCTATTTCAATAAAAAGGTTAATTAGTTTATCTACATTGCAAGAAGCTAAGTTTGGTGTTGCACACCAAAACAATATAAGGGAGAATGAAGGATTCTAAGTTTGGTGTTTCACCAAAATCCCATCATAAAACACATTCTCATTTTCTGCATAATGCTGGCTTCAAGCATGTTGGATGAACTAGTTGACTATTCTGCTGTTTCCTAGTTTTCAGTTTTGTCATTTTTAAAAAAAGAAAAAGAGTTTTTCATATGGTTAATCTGATGCACAAGAACCATTGGCAAGGTACTAAGTTTGGTGTTCTCACACCAAAGTAAGTACAAAGGCCCACAAATAAATCCTGCATGCTAACCATTGTTTCTAAGTACTTGGGAAACAAGCAACTTCCAATATCATTGCATAGCATCATACAAGCCTTTGGAGGGATTAAGAATCATCAACCAAAGAAACAAAAGATGAACATAAAGGCCAGCAATGGTGATGAGAAGGAAAGCAAGTGAACTCCAACAGGTTGTATTGATAAGTGATTGTTTACATCAAATATTGCTGCTATTGCAAGTTGGATTGTATCCTTATTGACCCTGCCTGTCTGCATAGTATAGTTTTTATATACCCCTACCTGCATGCATAGCATAGTTTTTCTTTATAATTCAATAAGCAAGATGTTTGATCATTCACAACATTCTTATCTTCAAAACTTGTTTGCACTCAATTTTCAAGAATGTATCACATGAAAGTTCTTTGAAAAGAAGGATTGAGGAATTAAACAATTTTGAGGCAAGCAAAAGATTAGGAGAGGTGGTGGTTCTAGTTGTATGATTATGTATTGAGGTTGCATGCTTGTGAAAACTTGCATGGGAGCTCATAGGCGGGACATGAAGTTCAAAGAAGTATTGTGGACATTCTCAAAAATCTATTGATCCAAGAAGCAGCAAACAAAACAAAAGAAAATAAAGAAAATACAAAAGTAAAAAGAACATGGCCCAAGGCTCTGAGCATCAATTACTAGGCAGAAAAAGAAAGAAAGAAACAAAAACTCAAAGAGTTGTTATCCTAGTAAATGCTTGTGGTTGAAGTGTGTCAAGGAAAGAGGCTTGAGCAAGTAAATCCTTAGGGGTGCTTTAACACCTAATGCCTTAAAACCAACTGGTTTAGGAGTATTGATTGAAAGCTTATCTAAAGAGCCGCTTTGAGACATGATACTTAGAGTCGAGGCCAAAGCACAGAAACTATAAGCTGCTTCAAGGTGACTACATATAAAGAGATCTCCATGGTACCATTTGAATGAAAATCCTAAAGACCTACGACTCCCAATATGTAAGGACTAGTGAGCACTGAAGCCCTTGCATAAGTTTCATAATAGTTTTCGGAGAGCTTTTGATATTGAGTGAACTTTAATTTCTTTGTCTTGAGGAAGGAGAATTCACTTCTCTTCCTCTCAGTTTTATTGCTTTTAATTTAAATTACAATTGTCTTGGGTCTTGGGTTGGAGAATTGAAGAAATTTTGTTTCAATCTCATCCTTGGATCTCTCTGTTTATTTACTGAATTTGAATTTCTGTTTCTATTACTTGCTTCTCATCTAATTTCTTTGCAATTTACAATTTCCTTGCAATTGTTCTTGTTGGATCTAGGAAGGCATTGAGATCTAGACTTGGTTTTCTAGTCTCTAGGTCCTGAGATCTGATTTCCCATTTCAATTCTCTGTTTACTGCTTTCCATGTTTATCTACTTTGCTGTTTCGGATCCGATTCAATCCCAATTCCCTTTTTCTCTTCTGTTTAATGCAATTTAATTTTTCCTTGTTTAATTTCTGCAAATCCAAGTCCCAATCTCCTTTACAATTCAAGTCATTTACATTCCTTGCACTTTAAGATTCCGCAATTTACATTTCTTGCACTCTAAGTTTCTGCCATTTAATTTCTTGTTCTTTAAGATTCAGTAATTTAATTTCCTGCTCTCTTTAATTCCATGCAATTTAAATTCTGCAAATCACCAATCAATCAACCAAATCATGATTCGCTTGACTAAATCAACCATTAAACTAAAATTGCTCAATCCTTCAATCCCTGTGGGATCGACCTCACTCTCGTGAGTTTTTATTACTTGATGCGACCCGGTGCACTTGCCGATTAGATTTGGGTGTTTTGGAGAAATTCGTTTTTCCAAAAATATCTCATCAATGGGCATACAGAACAACGTTCAAGACTCCTATAGGAACCTCTCCATACCTGCTTATGTATGGCAAGGCCTATCATCTGCCCGTGGAACTGGAGCATAAGGCTTACTGGGCAACCAGATTCCTAAACCTGGATGCTAAGATAGATAGAGAGAAGAGATTACTCCAGTTAAATGAGCTAGAGGAATTCAGACTCAATGCTTTCGAAAATGCAAAAATTTACAAGGAGAAAGCAAAAAGGTGGCATGATAAGAAACTGTCATCCAGAGTCTTTGAACCAGGATAAAAAGTTCTGCTGTTTAACTCTAGGCTCAGATTATTTCCCGGGAAACTGAAATCTCGGTGGAGGAGACCATATGTGATTACAAGTGTGTCAAGACATTGATTCTAATAAGAAGTTCAGTGTTAATGGACAGAGACTCAAGCATTATCTTAAAGGCAATGTTGAGCAAGAATGCTCAAAGCTGAGACTAGATTAAAAGCTCAGTAAAGGTCCAGCTAAATACAATAAAGAAGCGCTTATTGGGAGGCAACCCAATTTTAACTTATCTATGTTAATTTTCTGTTTTCCATTTTTATTTTATGTTTTCTTTAGGATGATGATCATGTGGAGTCACAAAAATCAAAGCAAAATAAAAATAGCTCACCCTGGAGGAAGAGCTTACTGGTGTGTAACGCCAGAAACAAGCACCAACTTGGCGTTAAATACCAATAAAGGGAGAAAAGCTGGCGTTAAACGCCAAAAACAAGCAGCAACTTGGCGTTTAACGCCAAGATTGCACTCTATGGGCCTTTTGCACGCCTAAATCCTCACCACTCCTTCATTTTCACACATTACAACCACTACTTCTACCCCTTGGCCGAACCACATATCTCCCTCCATCTCCTCTATTTTCTTCTTCTTCTACTACTTTCTTTCTTTTTTTGCTTGAGGACGAGCAAACCTTTTAGGTTTGGTGTGGTAAAAGTATTGCTTTTTGTTTTTCCATAACCTTAATGACACCAAATGCCGGAGAAACCTCTAGAAAGAGGAAAGGGAAGACAATTGCTTCCACATCCGAGTCATGGGAGATGGAGAGATTCATCTCACAAACCCATCACTAAGAAAAGGATGGAGCAAACAAGAGAGCCCACTCATGGACCTCAACAAGAGCATGAGGAAATTCCTCATCATGAAATCCCTGAGATGGCTCAAGGGATGCACTTTTTTCCATAAAACTATTGGGAGCAAATTAACACCTCCCTAGGAGAATTGAGTTCCAACATGGGACAACTAAGGGTGGAGCACCAAGAGCATTCTATCCTCCTCCATAAAATTCGAGAAGATCAAAGAGCTATGAGGGAGGAGCAACAAAGGCAAGGAAGAGACATTGAGGAGCTAAATCACTCCATAAGATCTTCAAGAGGAAGAACTAGCCGCCATCACTAAGGTGGACCCGTTCTTTAATTTCCTTGTTCTTTATTTTTCTGTTTTTCGTTTACTATGCTCTATGTTTATTCATGTTTGTGTCTTTATTACATGATCATTAGTATTCAAGTGTCTATGTTTTAAAGCTATGAATGTCCTATGAATCCATCACCTTTCTTAAATGAAAAATGCTTTAATTAGAAAAAAACAAGAAGTACATGAATTTTGAATTCATCCTTGAGATTAGTTTAATTATTTTGATGTGGTGACAATACTTTCTGCTTTCTGAATGAATGCTTGAACAGTGCATATGTCTTTTGAATTTGTTGTTTATGAATGTTAAAATTGTTGGCTCTTGAAAGAATAACAAAAAAGGAGAAATGTTATTGATAATCTAAAAAATCATAAAATTGATTCTTGAAGCAAGAAAAAGCAGTGAAGAACAAAGCTTGCAAAAAAAAATAAATAAAAGAGAGAAAAAGGAAAAGCAAGCAGAAAAATCCAATAGATCTTTAAACCAAAAGGCAAGAGCAAAAATCCAGTAAGCCTTTAAACCAAAAGGTAAGGGTAATAAAAAGAAACCCAGGCTTTGAGCATTAATGGATAGGAGGGCCCAAAGGAATAAAATCCCGGCCTAAGCGGCTAAACCAAGCTGTCCTTAACCATGTGCTTGTGGCGTGAAGGTGTCAAGTGAAAAGCTTGAGACTGAGGGGTTAAAGTCATGATCCAAAGCAAAAAGAGTGTGCTTAAGAACCCTGGACACCTCTAATTAGGGACTTTAGCAAAGCTGAGTCACAATCTGAAAAGGTTCACCCAGTTATGTGTCTGTGGCATTTATGTATCCGGTGGTAATACTGGAAAACAAAGTGCTTAGGGGCCACGGCCAAGACTCATAAAGTAGCTGTGTTCAAGAATCAACGTACTGAACTAGGAAAATCAATAACACTATCTGGATTCTGAGTTCCTATAGATGCCAACCATTCTGAACATCAAAGGATAAAGTGAGATGCCAAAACTGTTCAGAGGCAAAAACCTACTAGTCCTGCTCATCTAATTGGAGCTAAGTTTCATTGATATTTTGGAATTTATAGTATATTCTCTTATTTTTATCCTATTTGATTTTCAGTTGCTTGGGGACAAGCAACAATTTAAGTTTGGTGTTGTGATGAGCGGATAATTTATACGCTTTTTGGCATTATTTTTAGGTAGTTTTTAGTATGATTTAGTTAGTTTTTACTATGTTTTTGTTAGTTTTTATGTAAAATTCATATTTTTGGACTTTGCTATGAGTTTTTGTATTTTTCTGTGATTTCAGGTATTTTTTGGCTAAAATTGAGGGACCTGAGCAAAAATCTTATTCAGAGGCTGTAAAAGGACTGCAGATGCTGTTGGATTCTGACCTCCCTACACTCGAAATGAATTTTCTGGAGCTACAGAAACCCAATTGGTGCGCTCTCAATTGCGTTGGAAAGTAGACATCCAAGGCTTTCCAGCAATATATAATAGTCCTTACTTTTCTCGAGTTTTGACGACTCAAACTAGCATTCAAACACCAACTTCCTGCCCTATTCTGAAGTTAAACGCCAAAAACAGGTTACAAACCAGAGTTAAACGCCACAAACAGGCTGCAACCTGGTGTTTAACTCCAAGAGAAGCCTCTACACATGTAAAGCTCAATGCTCAGCCCAAGCACAGACCAAGTGGGCCCTGGAAGTGGATTTCTGCACTATCTGCACTTAGTTACTTATTTTCTGTAACCCTAGCTACTAGTTTAGTATAAAAACAACTTTTAGAGACTTACTATGGATCTCATGACATTTTTACATCTGAATTTTGTATCTTCTACGACATGAGTCTCTAAACTCCATGGTTGGGGGATGAGGAGCTCTGCTGTGTTTTTGATGGACTAATGCAATTACTACTGTTTTCCATTCAATCACGCTTGTTTTTTATTCTAAGATATTCACTCGCACTTCATCCTGATGAATGTGATGATCTGTGACACTCATCACCATTCTCAACCTATGAACACGTGCCTGACAACCACTTCCGTTCTACCTTAGATTGAGTGTGTATCTCTTTGGTTCCTGATTGACGAGTTTGATTGCCTCTCCTGACAACAGAGCATTCAAATCTGTGAGATTAGAGTCTTCGTGGTATAAGCTGAAATCAAATGGCAGCATTCTTGAGATCCAAAAAGTCTAAACCTTGTTTGTGGTATTCCGAGTAGGATCCAGGACAGGATGACTGTGATGAGCTTCAAACTCGCGAGTGTTGGGCGTAGTGACAGATGCCAAAAGGATCAGTGAATCCTATTCCAACATTAGTGAGAACTGACAGATGATTAGCCGTGCGGTGACAGCGCATTTGGACCATTTTCACTGAGAAGACGGATGGTAGCCATTGACAACGGTGATCCACCAACAAATAGCTTGCCATGGATGGAACCTTGCGTGCGTGAAGAAAAAGACAGTAGGAAAGCAGAGATTCAGAAGACAGAGCATCTCCAAAACCTCAACCTGTTCTCCATTACTGCATAACAAGTATTATTTATTTTATGTTATTTACTCTTCATAAACCCAATCATTTTTATTACTAATTTCCTGACTAAGAGTTACAAAATAACCATATCTTGCTTCAAGCCGACAATCTCCGTGGGATCGACCCTTACTCACGTAAGGTATTACTTGGAAGACCCAGTGCACTTGCTGGTTATTTGTGTGGAATTGCAAAAGTGTGATTGTGATTTCATGCACCAGTATGCGTCAGTGACGCGTACGCACAGATGAAAAAAAAAGCAATGGGCGCCTAAGCGCACAGTACGAGTACGAGCCAAAACGCCAACATTGGAGGGAACGTTGGAGGTCCAACGCTGCCTCCAACCTCCCCTACCTTGTTTTAAATCTGGAAAATGAAAATTTTGCATCCACGCGCACGCGCACAGTATGTGTACGTTTGGATGAGCATTTTCGGGCTTTTGCGCGGAAGCGCACGGTACGCGTATGCACGGATCAGCTAACGTTGGCCCCCCAACGTTGACTCAAACGCCAATGACAGCAAGCTTTCTGGTTTTTGCTGGTCTGATTCAAAGTGGCGTTTGAGTCAACGTTGGCCCTCAAACATTGACTCAAATGTGAAGCATCAGAGTTCCAAATTTCAAACAGATCTCTTCTCAATACAAAAGAACAACCAATTGGAGCTATCTTCAACCCAATTCCATCAAGGCCAAAAGCCCAATTCAAGGCTTGAAGATCAATGGAAGAAAGTGTATAAATATCTTAGAATTTAATTTAGACGGACCTTTTTTTCATTTTAGGGGAGTTTTTCTTACTTACTGTACTTTCAATTTCATAATGTATCTATCAATTCCATTTTGCAATTTGAGATCTATGAACAACTAAACCCCTTTCTGTGTAAATTCAATGGATCAATACTAGTTTTCATTCTTCTTCTTCTTTCTTTTCTCTTGATTTTACTAGAAAGCGTTCGTTCTTAATCTAATTGAACAGTTATCTTGGGAAAGAAGCTATTCATAATTGGATCTCCTCGGAACCTTGGGAGATGAATAAGGAGATCATTGGTGCACGAAATTTGAAATCACAATTCTTCACAAATTCGCACAACTAACCAGCAAGTGCACTGGGTCATCCAAGTAATACCTTACGTGAGTAAGGGTCGATCCCACGGAGATTGTTGGTTTGAAGCAAGCTATGGTTATCTTGCAACTCTTAGTCAGGATATTAATTTGTGGTTATCAATTGACTTGCAAATGAACAGGAGAGCATGAAGTAAAGGTTACTTGTTATGCAGTAAATGAGAATATGTTGGAGTTTTGGAGATGCTTTGTCTTTTGAATCTCTACTCTCTCCCTATCTTCTTCTTCACGCACGCACGTCCCTCCTATGGCAAGCTGTGTGTTGGTGGATCACCGTTGTCAATGGCTACCATCCTTCCTCTCAGTGAAAATGGTCCATGTGCGCTATCACCGCACGGCTAATCATCTGTAGGTTCTCGATCATACCGGAATAGGATTTGCTATCCTTTTGCGTCCATCACTACGCCCAGCACTCGCGAGTTTGAAGCTCATCACAGTCATCCAATCCCAGAATCCTACTCGGAATACCACAGACAAGGTTTAGACTTTCCAGATTCTCAAGGATACTACCAATGGATTCTAGCTTATACCACGGAAATTCCGATTAAGGAATCTAAGAGATACTCATTCAATCTAATGTAGAACAGAAGTGGTTGTCAGGCACACGTTCATAGGTTGAAAATGGTGATGAGTGTCACGAATCATCACATTCATCATAATGAGGCACAAATGAATATCTTAGATAGGAACAAGCGTGATTGAATAGAAAACAGAAATACTTGCATTAATTCATCGAGACACAGCAGAGCTCCTCACCCCCAACAATGGAGTTTAGAGACTCATGCCATCAAAGAGTACAAAGTTTAGATAAAAAATGTCATGAGATCCTAAATAAATCTCTAATAGTTGTTTAAATACTAAACTAGTAACCTAGGTTTACAGAAAATGAGTAAACTATGATAGATAGTGCAGAAATCCACTTCTGGGGCCCACTTGGTGTGTGCTGGGGCTGAGACTAAAGCTTCTCACGTGCCTGGGCTATTTTGGGTGTTCAACGCTAGGCTGTAACCTGTTTCTGGAGTTGAACTCCAACTTGTAACGTGTTTCTGGCACTGGACGCTAGACTGCAACATGGGACTGGCATTGAACGCCAGTTTACATCATTTATCCTTGAGAAAAGTATGGACTATTATACATTGCTGGAAAGCCCTGGATGTCTACTTTCCAACGCAATTGAAAGCGTGCCAATTGGACTCTTGTAGCTCTAGAAAATTTATTCCGAGTGTAGAGAGGTCAGAATCCAACAGCATCAGCAGTCCTTTTTCAGCCTGAATCAGATTTTTGCTCAGCTCCCTCAATTTCAGCCAGAAAATACCTGAAATTACAGAAAAACACACAAACTCATAGTAAAGTCCAGAAATATGAATTTTGCCTAGAAACTAATGAAAATAAACTAAAAACTAACTAAAACGTACTAAAAACTATATGAAATTAAACCCAAAAAGCGTATAAAATATCCGCTCATCACAACACCAAACTTAAACTGTTGCTTCTCCTCAAGCAAGTAGACAAATAAAATAGAATACAAATAAGTTATGAAGCAATAATATTTCAGAGTTTTTTTGAGTGAAGGTCAGATTCTAATTAGATGAGCGGGACTAGTAGCTTTTTGCTTCTGAACAGTTTTGGCATCTCACTTTATCCATTGAAGCTCAGAATGATTGGCATCTATAGGAACTTAGAATTCAGATAGTGTTATTGATTCTCCTAGTTTAGTATGTTGAGTCTTGAACACAGCTACTTTATGAGTCTTGGCCGTGGCCCTAAGCACTTTGTTTTCCAGTATTACCACCGGATACATAAATGCCACAGACACATAATTGGGTGAACCTTTCCAGATTGTGACTCAGCTTTGCTAAAGTCCCCATTTAGAGGTGTCCAGGGTTCTTAAGCACACTCTTCTTTTTGCTTTGGACCTTGACTTTAACCGCTCAGTCTCAAGTTTTCACTTGACACCTTCACGCCACAAGCACATGGTTAGGGATAGCTTGGTTTAGCCGCTTAGACCAGGATTTGGTTTCCTCAGGCCCTCCTATCCACTGATGCTCAAAGCCTTAGATCCTTTTTATTACCCTTGCCTTTTGGTTTTAAGGGCTATTGGCTTTTTCTGCTTGCTTTTTTTTTTTTTTACAAGCTTTGTATTCACTGCTTTTTCTTGCTTCAAGAATCATTTTTATGATTTTTCAGATTACCAATAACATGTCTCATGTTCATCATTCTTTCAAGAGCCAACATATTTAACATTCAAGAACATCAAATTCCAAAGACATATGCACTGTTCAAGCATTCATTCAGAAGACAGAAAGCATTGCCACCACATGTAAACAATTAGAATTTGTTTTATTAAAAACTCGAAAAATATTGCCTCTTTATTCTAAAGAAAATCTTCTATTTTATTCATGTTTAATGATGATGAGAAAAATAAATTATAGCTTAATTGGGGATAAAATCAAAATATAAATACTAATTACTACTATTTATATAACTTCTAAGGTAAAACTTAAATAAGAACAATTATCATAGGGTTAAGGTTAAGATTAGAGCTCAACAACCTTGAAGTTGGGAAGTGGATGCCTCTTTAACGCCCAGAAGATGCTTCTTTCTGGCATTTAACGCCCAGATAGCTATCCTTACTGGCGTTCAATGCCCAGTGGATGCTTCTTTTGGGCGTTGAACGCCCAAAACAGAGTTTTACTGGCGTTTTCTTGCCAGTGAGCTCTCTTTCTCTGTTTTGTGTGCTGAATCCTTCTATAACCCTGTAGACTTATGCAATTGACTCTTTACCTTTGTATCAATGAACTTTATATAAACAAATAAAATCAAGAATAGGGCAAAATGCTAGAGGAAGTGATGCCAATGGCTGGGTTGCCTCCCAGCAAGCGCTTCTTTCTTGTCTTTAGCTGGGCCTTGCTGAGCTTTTTAATCTAGCCTCAGCCTTGAGCATTCTTGCTCAACATTACCTTCAAGATAATGCTTGATTCTCTGTCCATTAACAATGAACTTCCTATCAGAGTCAATGTCTTGAAGCTCCACATAACCATATGGTGATGCACTTGTAATCACATATGGTCCCCTCCACCGGGACTTCAGTTTCCCAGGGAATAGCCTGAGCCTAGAGTTAAACAACAGAACCTTTTGTCCTGGTTCAAAGATTCTAGAAGATAGCTTTCTGTCATGCCATCTTTTTTATTTCTCTTTATAGAGCTTGGCATTTTTGAAAGCAGTGAATCTGAATTCCTCTAGCTCATTCAGCTGGAGCAGTCTCTTTTCTCCAGCCAGTTTGGCATCAAAGTTTAGGAATCTGGTTGCCCAGTAGGCCTTATGTTCCAGTTTCACGGGCAGGTGACAAGCCTTACCATACACAAGTTGGTACGGAGAGGTCCCTATAGGAGTCTTGAATGCTGTTCTGTAAGCCCACAGAGCATCATCCAAGCTTCATGCCCAATCCTTTCTACGGGTACTTACAGTCTGTTCCAAGATTCTTTTCAGTTCTCTGTTAGAAACTTCAGCTTGCCCATTTATCTGTGGATGATATGGAGTCGCCACCTTGTGGCGAATCCCATACCGGACCATGACGGAGTAAAGCTGTTTGTTACAGAAGTGAGTGCCCCCATCACTGATTAGTACCCTAGGGACACCAAATCTGTTGAATATATGTTTCTAGAGGAATTTTAGTACTATTTTTGTATCATTGGTGGGTGTGGCAATGGCCTCTACCCATTTTGATACATAGTCAACTGCCACCAGAATATAAGTGTTTGAGTATGATGGTGGGAAAGGCCCCATGAAATCAATTCCCCATACGTCAAACAACTCAATCTCCAAGATTCCTTGTTGAGGCATGGCATAACTATGAGGCAAATTACCAGCTCTCTGGCAACTGTCACAGTTACGTACAAACTCTCGGGAATCTCTACAGAGTGTAGGCCAGTAGAAACCACATTGGAGGACCTTGGTGGCTGTTCGCTCACCTCCGAAATGGCCTCCATATTGTGATCCATGGCAATGCCATAGGATCCTCTGTGCTTCTTCTCTAGGCACACACCTACGTATTATTCCGTCTGCACATCTCTTAAAGAGATAGGGTTTATCCCACAAGTAGTACTTTGCATAAGAAATTAATTTTTTTTGTTGCCTGCTGTATGCCTTGGGTATGAACCTTGCAGCTTTATAGTTTGCAATGTCTGAAAACCATGGTGTTTCCTGAATGGCGAACAAATGCTCATCCGGAAAGGTTTCAGAGATCTCAATAGAGGGGGAGGACGCCCCTTCCACTGGTTCTATCCGGGACAGATGATCAGCCACTTGGTTCTCTGTCCCTTTTCTGTCTCTTTTTTCTATATCAAACTCTTGCAGAAGCAACACCCATCTTATGAGCCTGGATTTTGAATCCTGCTTTGTGAGTAGATATTTAAGAACAGCATGGTCAGTGTACACAATCACTTTTGATCCTACTAAGTATGATCTAAACTTGTCAATGGCATAGACCACTGCAAGCAATTCCTTTTCTGTGGTTGTGTAATTTTTCTGGGCATCATTTAAAACACGGCTAGCATAATAAATGACATGCAGAAGCTTGTCATGCCTCTCCCCCAGTACTGCACCAATGGCGTGATCACTAGCATCACACATTAATTCGAATGGCAATGTCTAGTCTGGTGCAGAGATAACTGGTGCTATGACCAGCTTAGCTTTCAGAGTTTCAAACGCCTGCAGGCACTCTGTGTCAAACAAAAATGGCGTGTCAGCAGCTAGTAGGTTGCTTAGAGGTTTTGCAATTTTTGAAAAATCCTTTATAAATCACCTATAGAATCCTGCATGCCCCAGAAAGCTTCTGATTGCCTTAACATTGGCAGGTGGTGGTAATTTTTTAATTACCTCTATTTTAGCTTGATCCACCTCTATTCCCTTGTTTGAAATTTTATGCCCAAGGACAATCCCTTCAGTCACCATAAAGTGACATTTTTCCCAGTTTAAAACCAGGTTGGTCTCTTGGCATCTTTTCAAAACCAATGTTAGGTGATTAAGACAGGAGCTGAATGAGTCTCCATATACTGAGAAGTCATCCATGAAGACTTCCAAAAATTTTTCCACCATATCAGAGAAAATAGAAAGCATGCATCTCTGAAAGGTTGCAGGCGCATTACACAGCCCACATGGCATCCTTCTATAAGCAAATACTCCAGATGGACATGTGAATGTTGTTTTCTCTTGATCCTGAGGATCTACTGCAATTTGGTTGTAGCCTGAATAACCATCCAAAAAGCAGTAATAATCATGACCTGCTAGTCTCTCTAGCATCTGGTCTATGAATGGTAAAGGGAAATGATCCTTCCTGGTGGCTGTATTGAGCCTTCTGTAGTCAATACACATGCGCCACCCTGTAACTGTTCTTGTAGGAACCAGTTCATTTTTTTTATTATGAACCACTGTCATGCCTCCCTTTTTGGGGACAACTTGAACAGGGCTCACCCAGGGGCTATCAGAAATAGGATAAATAATCCCAGCCTCCAGTAATTTGGTGACCTCTTTCTGCACCACTTCCTTCATTGCAGGATTTAGCCGCCTCTGTGGTTGAACCACTGGCTTAGCATTGTCCTCCAATAAGATCTTGTGCATGCATCTAGCTGGGCTTATGCCCTTAAGGTCACTTATGGACCACCCAAGAGCTGTCTTGTGTGTACTCAGCACTTGAATTAGTGCTTCCTCTTCCTGTGGATTTAAAGCAAAGCTTATGATCACTGGAAAAGTATCACCTTCTCCCAAAAATGCATATTTCAGAGATGGTGGTAATGGTTTGAGCTCGGGTTTAGGAGGTTTTTCCTCTTCATGAGGAAATTTCAGAGACTCTTTCAATTCCATTGAATCCTCTAGATCAGGCGGAACATCTTTAAAGATATCTTCCAACTCTGATTCGAGACTCTCAGCCACGTTGATCTCCTCTACCAAAGAGTCAATAAGATCAACTTTCATGCAGTCTTTTGGTGTGTCTGGATGCTGCATGGCATTGACAGCATTCAACTTAAACTCATCCTCATTGACTCTCAGGGTGACTTCCCCCTTTTGGACATCAATGAGAGTTCGTCCAGTTGCTAGGAAAGGTCTTCCTAGAATGAGAGTAGCACTCTTGTGCTCCTCCATTTCCAGCACTACAAAGTCAGTGGGAAAGGCGAATGGCCCAACCCTGACAATCATGTCTTCAATCACGCCTGATGGGTATTTAATGGAGCCATCAGCAAGTTGGAGACATATCCGGGTTAGTTTAACTTCTTCAGTTAAACCAAGCTTTCTGATAGTGGATGCAGGTATTAGGTTGATGCTTGCTCCAAGATCACATAAGGCTGTTCTGGTGTAATTACCCTCTAATGTGCATGGTATCAGAAAGCTTCTGGGATCTTTAAGCTTTTCTGGAAAGCTTTTCAGAATGACTACACTGCATTCTTCAGTGAGGAGAACTCTTTCATTTTCTCTCCAATCCTTCTTATGACTCAAGATCTCTTTCATGAACTTGGCATAAGAAGGTATTTGCTCAAGTGCCTCTGCAAACGGAATCTTTATTTCAAGAGTCCTAAGATAATCTGCAAATCGAGCAAATTGCTTATCTTGCTCCTCTTGGCAGAGTTTTTGAGGATAAGGTATCTTGGCTTTATACTCCTCAACCTTGGTTGCTGCAGGTTTATTTCCTACAAAAGTGGTTGAAGAAGCCTTTTTAGAGGGGTTGTCATCAGCACTTGTGTGTGTCTGATCCCTCACTGGCATTTGAGTGCCAGAGTTGGAAGCTGGAGTGACGTTAGACGCCAACTCCTCATCTGCTCCTGGCGTCTGAACGCCAGAGCTATGCTTCCTTTGGGCGTTCAACGCCAGTTCCTTGCTTGTTTCTGGCGTTGAACGCCAGTCCTGAGCATGGTTTGGGCGTTCAACGCCAGTCTTCCACCCAATCTCTGGCGTTTTAGCGCCAGAATTATTTCTCTCCGGGCTCTTACTGTCCTCAGATGGATTTCGGATAGTTTGCTCATTTCTTGGCTTCCTGCTACCTTGAGGTGGGGTATTTAATGTCTTCTCACTTCTTAATTAAACTGCTTGGCATTCTTCTGTTATTTATTTTGACAGCTGCTGCTTTGTTTGCTTTAATTGTACTTCCATATTTATATTAACCATCCTTATCTCTTGTAGTTTATCCTTGAATTCGGCTAACTGCTTTGTTAGAAAATCCAATTGCTGATTGAATTCAGCAACTTGTTCTACAGGACTGAGTTCAGCAGTTACTGTTTTAGCCTCTTCTTTCATGGAAGGGTCACTGCTTAGATACAGATCTGATTTCTGGCAACTGTATCAATGAGCTCTTGAGCTTCTTTAATTGTCTTTCTCATGTGGATAGATCCACCAGCTGAGTAATCTAGAGAGATCTGAGCTCTTTCTGTAAGCCCATAATAGAAGATGTCTAACTGAACCCACTCTGAAAACATTTCAGAGGGGCATTTTCTTAGCATCTCTCTGTATCTCTCCCAGGCATCATAAAGAGATTCATTATCTCCTTGTTTAAAGCCTTGGATGTCCAGCCTTAGCTGTGTCATCCGTTTTGGAGGAAAGTATTGATTC
>NC_029792.2:58721665-58802044 GCF_000816755.2 Arachis ipaensis | reverse complement strand
AACCCACTCTGAAAACATTTCAGAGGGGCATTTTCTTAGCATCTCTCTGTATCTCTCCCAGGCATCATAAAGAGATTCATTATCTCCTTGTTTAAAGCCTTGGATGTCCAGCCTTAGCTGTGTCATCCGTTTTGGAGGAAAGTATTGATTCAGAAATTTTTCTGTCAGCTGTTTCCATGTCTTTATGCTAGCCTTAGGTTGGTTATTTAACCACCTCTTAGCTTGGTCTTTTACAGCAAATGGGAACAGTAATAATCTGTAGACATCCTGATCTACTTCCTTATCATGTACTGTGTCAGCAATTTGTAAAAACTATGCCAGAAACTCTGTAGGTTCTTCCTGTGGAAGACCGAAATACTGGCAACTTTGCTGCACCATGATAATGAGCTGAGGATTCAACTTAAAGCTACTGACTCCAATGGAGGGTATACTGATACTACACCCATATGAAGCAGTAGTGGGGTTAGCATATGACCCCAGAGTCCTTCTGGACTATTCATTTCCACTTAGATCTATAATGAAGAAAGGTAGATGATGTAAAAAAATTTATTTTTATTTATTTATTTATTTATTTCAAAAATAAAATAAATAAAAATGGGTGAAGATTTTTGAAAAATGGAGAGAAAGAGAGAGAAAAAAATGGTTAGGAAGTTTTGAAAAAGATATGGTTGAAAGGATTTGATTTTTTAAAAAAAAAAGATTTTAAATTTTGAAAAAAAAATCTGAATTTTAAAAGTAAATTTCGAAAAATTGCTTTAAAATAGAGAGAAAAGAAATTTTTGAATTTAAAGAGGAAAGAGAAAAACAATAAGATATCACAAGATTTAAAATTTTTAGATCTAATGCTCCTTGTTTTCGAAAATTTGGAGGGAAAACACCAAGGAAGACCAAACTTAAAAATTTTAAGATCAAGACACAAGGAAAACTCAAGAACACTTTGAAGACTCACAAGAACACAAGAACATGAAGAAAGAACACCAAACTTAAAATTTTTAGAAAACTAAACTAAAATTTTCGAAAACCAAAGAAAAATCAACAAGAAAACACCAAACTTAAAGTTTGGCAGAAGATTTAATAGAAAAATTATTTTTGAAAAAGAAGATTTTGAAAAGAATATACTCAATTACCAAGAACATAGACCAACGCTCTAGTCAATTGGGCAGTAAATGTAACACTTGTTTTGAAGAAGTATTTTTAATAACTAAGAAAATTTTTTTTGAAAACTAGTGTTTGAAAAGGCACACGAAAAAACAAGAAAAGGAACAGAACAAGAAAAACTAAAAACTAATAAAGAAAAATAATATTTTTGAAAAATTTTTTTTAAAAGAATATAAAAGACTCTGACTCAAAAGACAAAATTTTCCTAATCTAAGCAATAGGATTCACCGTCAGTTGTTCAAACTCAAACAATCCCCAGCAATGGTGCCAAAAACTTGGTGTACGAAATTTGAAATCACAATTCTTCACAAATTCGCACAACTAACCAGCAAGTGCACTGGGTCATCCAAGTAATACCTTACGTGAGTAAGGGTCGATCCCACGGAGATTGTTGGTTTAAAGCAAGCTATGGTTATCTTGCAACTCTTAGTCAGGATATTAATTTGTGGTTATCAATTGACTTGCAAATGAACAAGAGAGCATGAATTAAAGGTTACTTGTTATGCAGTAAATGAGAATATGTTGGAGTTTTGGAGATGCTTTGTCTTTTGAATCTCTGCTCTCTCCCTATCTTCTTCTTCACGCACGCACGTCCCTCCTATGGCAAGCTGTGTGTTGGTGGATCACCGTTGTCAATGGCTACCATCCTTCCTCTCAGTGAAAATGGTCCAGGTGCGCTATCACCGCACGGCTAATCATCTGTAGGTTCTCGATCATACCGGAATAGAATTTGCTATACTTTTGCGTCTGTCACTACGCCCAACACTCGCGAGTTTGAAGCTCGTCACAGTCATCCAATCCCAGAATCCTACTCGAAATACCACAGACAAGGTTTAGACTTTCCGGATTCTCAAGGATGCTGCCAATGGATTCTAGCTTATATCACGGAGATTCCGATTAAGGAATCTAAGAGATACTCATTCAATCTAATGTAGAACGGAAGTGGTTGTCAGGCACACGTTCATAGGTTGAGAATGGTGATGAGTGTCACGGATCATCACATTCATCATAATGAGGCGCGAATAAATATCTTAGATAGGAACAAGCGTGATTGAATAGAAAACAGAAATACTTGCATTAATTCATCGAGACACAGCAGAGCTCCTCACCCCCAACAATGGAGTTTAGAGACTCATGCCGTCAAAGAGTACAAAGTTCAGATCTAAAATGTGATGAGATCCTAAATAAATCTCTAAAAGTTGTTTAAATACTAAACTAGTAACCTAGGTTTACAGAAAATGAGTAAACTATGATAGATAGTGCAGAAATCTACTTCTGGGGCCCACTTGGTGTGTGTTAGGGCTGGGACTAAAGCTTCTCACGTGCCTGGGCTGTTTTGGGCGTTCAACGCCAGGCTGTAACCTGTTTCTGGCGTTGAACTCCAACTTGTAACGTGTTTCTGGCGCTGGACGCCAGACTGCAACATGGAACTGGCGTTGAACGCCAGTTTACGTCGTCTATCCTTGAGCAAAGTATGGACTATTATATATTGCTGGAAAGCCCTGGATGTCTACTTTCCAACGCAATTGAAAGCGCGCCAATTGAACTCCTATAGCTCTAGAAAATCTAATTCTGAGTGTAGAAAGGTCAGAATTCAACAACATCAGCAGTCCTTTTTCAGCCTGAATCAGATTTTTGCTCAGCTCCCTCAATTTCAGCCAGAAAATACCTGAAATTACAGAAAAACACACAAACTCATAGTAAAGTCCATAAAGATGAATTTTGCCTAGAAACTAATGAAAATAAACTAAAAACTAACTTAAACGTACTAAAAACTATATGAAATTAAACCCAAAAAGCGTATAAAATATCCGCTCATCAATCATGGCAGAATTGCTTTCTCATATTGAATTAGGTTGGGGTTTGGATGGATATAGTGACATGTCATCCTACCAATACTTTGATCTATGAATTTTTGTGGTATAATCAGTGACCAAACTTCATCTCTTCCCATGAGCACTTAAATCAGCGAATTGGGCAATTGTTCATGCTTAGAGAGATTGGTGAGCCAAGAAATTGGGATCCAATCACTTAAGATTGGCAAGGAGATCAATGAATGCATTGATTACGGAAGAGATGAAAATGAATTTGATCCGGAGAATTATATTCTGCTTCTTTAATTTCATGCTAAATCCCCATTCCCATTTACTTTCTTGCAATTTAAGCTTATGCACTTTAATTCCCTGCAATTTAATTCTCTGTTCCTTAAATTTTCTGCAATTTAAGTTTTCCGCCAATTTTACTTTCTGTAATTCCAATTAAATTCTGATTTCACTCAACTAGCGTAATTCTTCATTTATAATTGCTCGATCTACCAATCCCTGTGGGATTCGACCTCACTCTACAGTGAGTTTTTACTTGACGACAATCCGGTGCACTTTTCAGAAGGAAATTTGTCGAGAGGCAAATTCCCGCGCATCAGACTTTTATTTGCTAAGATTCATAGACAGCATGCTAGTTTAAACTAAAAAGGGAGATAGTCTATCCTTTTATTCATTATAAGTGAGCTACTACACAATCAGACATATATACCACCACTTACTATTATTTCATTTCTTATTAAAAAAGAACTCTTCCACTTGTTCAAACGTTTCTTTTATTTAAATTGAAAAGACTTAGGGGACAAGACAAGTATTTAAACAAGTGAAAGTGAAAACTCACACCTAGGCTATCATACTTATTGCAAAATTAAACACAACAGAATGGAAATTGACTTAAACTAAAGGTTGGCTCTTAACAAAGACACAATCAGACTTCCAATTTAAGCATTCCAAACCAAAAACAGTTAAGTAACAATACAACCTCTTGGTGTCTTCCTATTTCACCCTTCTTATCATTATCTATAGCTTTTGTATCTTTCTTTGCTTCTTTGGATGATGGTACATAGTTCTTCCCAAGGCTTGATTGTCTTACTGCAAAGTTATTGGAAGTTGCTTATTCCCCAAGCACTTGAAAAATTGTTAGTATGCATGTAGGCTTGTGAGTTTCTGAACTTAATTTGGTGTGTTAACACCAAACTTAGTTCCTTGTCTAATGCAGCAGATTGAATACATACAGAGAACCTCGTGTAATTTTATTAAGAAAATGACTATGGATTAGACAAACAACTATAAACTAAAACTACACACATGTTAAGTAATTTCTCTGATTGTTTGGAGTCAGTGACTTATCATCGAAGGGTTGCAATGTGTTTTTAAATGGAATCAGTGGTGGAACACCAAACTTAGCATCAGACATTCACCTTTTGAATTGTTTTGGTGTGGAACACCAAACTTAGCTCCTAGCAATACAGAGAATCTACTTAATTCTTTTATTGAATTTAACTAAGGGAAAGATGACCACCTTTGGTTGGGTTGCCTCCCAACAAGCGCTCTTTTATCGTCACTAGCTTGACGGTCAGCTCTCTCAGTTGAGTCTATATTTTATCTTGGACTCTTCCCCCATGTCACCCAAGTAGTGTTTGAGCCTTTGTCCATTCACAATGAAGGTCCGTTGTGAACTTTCTTCCATGATTTCTATGTGTCCATAAGGTGAGACTTTGGTGACAAGAAAATGACCTGACCACCTTGATCTTAATTTCCCAGGGAAAAGTTTCAGTCTGGAGTTGTAAAGTAGCACTCTTTGTCCTTCCTCAAAGCTTCTTGGTGCCTTCTTGAGGTCATGTCTTTCCTTTGCTTTTTCCTTATAGATTTTGGCATTTTCATAGGCTTGGGATCTGAATTCTTCCAATTCTTGCAGTTGCAAGAGCCTCCTTTCACCAGCAGCTTGACTATTAAAACTCAATAACTTGAGAGCCCAAAAAGCCTTGTGTTCAAGTTCTAATGGCAGGTGACAAGCCTTACCATATACCAGTTGATATGGGGATGATGACATGCCATCATGTCATGTTTTTCTATGCCTTTTCATACAAGAAATTGATGATTAGTGCTTAAATATTGAATAATTTTGTGCTTAAATAGTATATTCATTGATCTATTGATTTTATAAATTTGTAGGAAATAATAGAAGAAGAAGAAATAAAAGCACTAAAAGAAGAATCATACTCCCAAGGTGACAAAAGAATTGGAAACAGACTCAAGGAGGAGCAAAGAGGATTTGCAACCCTAACCTCTCTACACTCCAACAAGAATAACTCGAGCTACAAAACTCTAAATGAGGTGATTCAAGTGGCATTGGAAAGTAGGAATCTAGAGCTTTCCAAGCATATATGGCACTGCCTGGTGGACAATAAATCTGAGGGAGAAAACTTACCCCGAAAGTGCAAAGATGAATATAGTATCAACCTGCAGTAAGGCCAGCTGACCTCTTCACCTTCCAAGGAGGATAACTTGAGCTGTAGAGCTTTAACTGATGCGCTCTCAAATGCATTGGGAATTAGACATCCAGAGCTTTCCAAAGATGTATAATAGTATGGGGTGAAAATTAAGTTTGGGCTTCAGAAGCTGGCGCTAACTTTGGCCTCCAAAGCAGCACTCACTAAGTGAACGTAGCGTTCACTAAAAGAACGTTTTCGGCCTCCAAAACAGCATGACCATGCCTTCTTCAAAGGACCATAACTTGAGCTACAGATGTCCAATTGATGTGCTTCCAGTTGCGTTAGAAAGCTGACATTCAGAACTTTCTAATAATATAGAACATTCTATATTTGGCATGAAATTGAAGTAAAAGTGATAGGTATCTTTAAGGCCCAAAAACCATGCTCAATAGAAATAAAGCTAGCGTTCACTTTCAAAGTGAGCGCCACGCTCACTTTTCCAACGTTTTTGGGCATTTCAAGTTGGGAGGCAAGCCTTGTGCCATCCGTAACAACGGAGAGTGCTCAAATAGCTAACGTAACGCTCATAAAGAGAGCGCTAAGGGAAGAAATATGCGCACCAAAGAAGGCACGCACCAAATGGTGCAGCGCTTGGAGAGTGAACGTAGCATTCAGTAAAGGAGTGCTATGCAAGGAATTGAACACACCAAAGGGAGTGAGCGTAGCGCTCAATTAGTGGACTGATCGTTCCACTAGAAGAAGCCACCAAAACCCCTGACCCACTTATTCAAGGCCAAACCAACAAAAGCCCATTGGACATGACTCAAAGGCACAAGAAACAATTAGAATAGGAATTTCATTTGAATTGTAATTTGTTTTCAATTTCAATTTCATTTTTATTTTGTAAAGCCTATAAAATGGAATCAATTTCATTTCATTAAAAAAGGAGGGCTGGCTCTGCTAGAGAGCAATAGGAGTAGTAGTAGGATAGAATAGAAAGCTCTCTTTGATACACTTTTAATTTTCTGCACTCTCTACATTTCAGAATTCAATTTAGCTTTATGAAATTTCCATTGCTTAAACTTCTCTGCTACAATTTCCTTTTCTATTATGATTTCTTTCTCTGCAATTTTATTTTCTGCCACTTTACAATTCTGTTCATGATTCAGCTTGATTTAATTTTCCTGAAATTTAAATTTCCAGTTACTTATTCTCAAGATCTCTTCAATTGCTTGCTTTATTGCTTTCTTTAAATTCCCTGCACCCAATTCCCTTTACATTTGCTGTACTTTACATTTCTTGCTCTTTGAGTTTCAGTCAAATTAATTTCTGCACTTTATAATTCATGCAATTTACTTTCTGTTGCTTCAATTTCATCTAATTCAACACTGTTAGCTTAACTAGACTGATTAATCACTAAAATTGCTCAATCCATCAATCCCTGTGGGATCAACCTCACTCTTGTGAGTTATTACTACTTGATGCGACCCGGTACACTTACCGGTGAGTTTGTGTGTAATCTAATTTTCCCAATTGGTGTTTTGAAGGCTGTCCTTTATGCCCAAAGAGCATCATCCAGCTTCTTTGACCAGTCTTTTCTTGAAGCTCCCACTGTCTTTTCCAAAATTCTTTTTAGCTCTCTGTTGGATACCTCTGTCTGACCACTTGTTTGGGGGTGATAGGGTGTGGCAACAATGTACTTCACCCTATATCTCTGGAGGAGGGTCTCTAGTGGCCTATTGCAAAAATGGCTCCCTCTATCACTGATGAGTGCACTGGGAACTCCAAACCAGCTAAAGATATTCTTTCTGAGGAAGTTCAGGACCACCTTGTTATCATTTATAGGTGTCGCAATAGCCTCCATCCATTTGGACACATAGTCCACTGCCACCAAAATGTAATTGTTTGAGTATGAAGTTGGGAATGGTCCCATGAAATCAATCCCCATACGTTAAACAGCTCAAGTTCCAAGATAAATTGTTGTGGCATCTCATTCTTCTTGGGCAGATTTCCAGCCTGCTGACATTCATTACAGTTTTTCACTAGCTCTCGTGCATCTTTGAAGATGGTGGGCCAAAAGAACCCGCACTACAAGACTTTTTCTGCAGTTCTTTCTCCTCCAAAATGGCCTGGTGCACGAAATTGTGATCTCTAAAATGGCGCCAAAAAATTAGTACGCACGTTCATAATCTCAATTCTTTTTCACAACTCCACACAACTAACCAGCAAGTGCACTGGGTCGTCCAAGTAATAAACCTTACGTGAGTAAGGGTCGATCCCACGGAGATTGTTGGCTTGAAGCAAGCTATGGTCATCCTTGTAAATCTCAGTTAGGCAGATTCAAATGGTTATGAGGTTTTGATAATTAAAATATAATTAAAATATAAAATAAGAAGGAAATACTTATGTAATTCATTGGTGGGATTTCAGATAAGCGTATGGAGATGCTTTGCTCCTTCTGAATCTCTGCTTTCCTACTGTCTTCATCCAATCATTCATACTCCTTTCCATGGCAAGCAGTATGTTGGGAGATCACCGTTGTCAATGGCTACCGTCCGTCCTCTCAGTGAAAATGGTCCAAATGCGCTGTCACCGCACGGCTAATCATCTGTCAGTTTTCGATCATGTTGGAATAGGATCCATTGATCCTTTTGCGTCTGTCACTATGCCCAACACTCGTGAGTTTGAAGCTCATCACAGTCATCCCTTCCCAGATCCTACTCGGAATACCACAGACAAGGTTTAGACTTTTTGAATCTCAGGAATGGCTACCAATTGATTCTAGCTTATTCCACGAAAACTCCGATCTTTCGGAATGGAGACTAAGAGATACACACTCAAGCTAGTATAGATAGAACGGAGGTGGTTGTCAGGCACGCGTTCATAGGTGAGAATGATGATGAGTGTCACGGATCATCACATTCATCAGGTTGAAGTGCGAGTGAATATCTTAGAATAAGAATAAGCTTGAATTGAATAGAAAAATAATAGTACTTTGCATTAATTCATGAGGAACAGCAGAGCTCCACACCTTAATCTATGGGGTGTAGAAACTCCACTATTGAAAATACATAAGTGATAATGGTGTTCATTGCTTCGGCCCCAGAGGGGAAACTAGAATGACCAAGACTTCGAATACAATAGTAAAAAGTCCTATTTATACTAAATTAGTTACTAGGGTTTACAGAGATAAGTAAATGATGCAGAAATCTACTTCCGGGACCCACTTGGTGTGTGCTTGGGCTGAGCATTGAGCTTTACACGTGTAGAGACTTCTCTTGGAGTTAAACACCAGGTTGCAGCCTGTTTGTGGCGTTTAACTCTGGTTTGTAACTTGTTTCTGGCGTTTAACTTCAGAATGACTGGAGACATTTCCCAAAGAAAGCATCAATAACTGGGATGATTTGGTGAGCAAATTCCTAGCTAAGTTCTATCCACCTCAGAGGATCCTAAGGTTGAAGACATAAGTGTAGACTTTCACTCAAATGGATGGAGAATCACTCTATGAGTAGGGCTTGGCAAAAAAATCCAAATCTTGGATTTTAAACCCAATCCAAACCAAACCATTTTAAAAAAACCAGTATTTTAAAAAAAAAATCCAAACCACATTGCATCAATTTTATGGTTTGATTTTTTAATCCAAACCATTTAACCAACTTAAATCCAGATCTGGATCCAAATCCAAATTAGGATCCAAATTTGGAAAACCCTAATTCAGTGAGCACAGTTCACACTACGCACAAATCAAACGCGCTTCTCCTTCAACGGTGTGGTCACAGCCAGTCTCTGTCGCAGGCCATCGCCGATGGAATCTTCCAGATCAATACTTCTGTCGCCACTTTCTGCCACCTCGTTGATTCTCTTGGAACCGTTAAAGACACTCCCGACCACCGCCAGAAGTTGTACGCTTACTTTTCCATTTTTTCACTGAGATGTGTTTTCTTGCAAGGTAAATTTTATTATTTTTTGTAGGCGCAACACGAGATAGAGGATATTGAAGCTGGTGAAGGATATTTCTGCTAGGCTCAAGTCATTGAGTGAATTTGATTGCGATGCTTCTGGTGCTAATGTAAAATTCACTTCTCTGATCTTCTTTACTTTTGATGTTATAATTTCGTTAATTTGTTGTTTGTTGCATTTTTCTGCTTCAATTGGAACTTCGAATCAATTTTTTTTTTCATTTGGAAATTTCAAAACAAAAATTCAAGCTTCCTTGAACTTGAATTTGAACCTTAGGAAGCTACTTTGTGAATGGCAAGTCGTTATTCTTTAACTATGTTGGAATTTAGAAGCTACTTAATTTTTCTTTCCATGTCATTGTAGAGATTAGTTCAACATCAACCAACCCAACACCCCCACTTCGAAGGAATTGAGCATTGGGAAGATCAAGTTCAAAGCTTTCGATTTGGTTATCAAGTTCACTATTACAAGTTTGCGGTTATCTTCTTCATGGTCAACTTTTTTCATAAGCCTATCAAAACCAAAGGTAAGGAAAGAAGAACTCTTATGTTATTATGAACAATAGGGGCCCTAGCCAGAGAGTAGTCATTGGTGCAAAAATTACACCATCTATTAAAATGATCCTCATGTCTCTCAGATCTGCTTATGGTACATAAAAAAAAAAAGGAAAACTGCAGCTAGAGAAAGTGTTAATCCTTAAGAACTGAAGGAAATGGTAGATAAAGTTTACTTTTACATTCAGGTTCTATACCTTTCCAATATATGAATGAATCCGATTCCATAATTACTGTAAACCAAAATATGTGTTGTGTTTGGGAAAATGGAAGTGTTCTGGACATAGTAGAATTCAAATAAAAGTTGAAAAGTCAAAGGCGTAAATATCATAGATTATATTCCAAATAAAAAGGTTCATATGGGTTTTGTTGCATATATGGTTTTCTGGTGAAGTAGGATCTCAACAGGTCGTTTCGTGCAAGTTCATCATTATTTTAAGATTGGAGAAATTGTGGGAGGATACCAGAGCACAATTTTTGTAGTTGCACTTGCATCAATTCACAAACTGCATGGTGATTGGGAGATTGATTTTGTGGGGTAGGGACTAGGGCTTTAACGCCTAGGATTCAAGATGTTATATGGATGTCATGAATATATGCTTTAGGTCTGTGGACTGTGATAGTGAATGTTGTGTAGTAGAATGCCAGACTCAGAGTTCTCTGTGTATTTTAAATTCTATCAACAGTTCAACGTGGCTGAGTAAATGCAATAAAATAAAATATTAGGAGTGGATGTATTTGGCAGAAAGTTTGTGCTGTCATTGATTAGGATATGAATGAAGCTGACTTTAAGGTGACTAATATGGACCTATACAAAAAATGGTTCAAAAGAAATATAGTCTAATTTAGTTGTGTTGTTTGGATATTATATACTCTCTGTATACTCTCTGTATCATAACTGATAAGTGTTGTTTGGATTGATACCCTTTCATATTTGTTTTAAGATTAGCCATGAACATTTATGCTAAGGGAGGGAGATAGATAATGTACTTTAAATAGGTGGAGCTTCTAAGGTGTAGTTTGGAAATTTGATTGTGTCTATCTCTTGTTTAACTGGAAATGATCATGTAAAAATGTTGTATCGTAATCCCTCTTTTATTTTTATTATTATTTTCTTCTGAATTTTAGACTTATAAGCATTTAATGGGTAGTGCTGGATATCATGATTGTTTTCATGCAAGTACTGTTGTTTTCTCACTAATTTGCACATCAATGTTGAATGAACTCTTTTGAAGTTGTTTTGCCGTATTTGAACTCCAATTTTTATGATCTTGTTTTGTGTTGAGGAACAATAACTTATTTTTCTTGGCATAAATTTGTATTTATTTTGTTTTAATGTTCAATGGATCTTCTTTTGGTGCTGTCGTGAAACACTGAAGTAAGGGCAATAAAGTTTGCTACGTGATTGGTGGGGGGATTTTCCTTTTGTAGGGGACACTTTTTTCTAATTGTTTAATTCAAAGCACAATTAATGTTGTTGTCTTCATTGTTGTAGTAGTAATCAATATTCTATATAATCTTAGTTGTCTTAATTGTTACAACTAATAATTCTTTGAATGAACTGTTATTCTTTTACCAAATTCGAACGTGCACATAATTTTCTTTAGTTGTACATCAGATCCAAAGAAAGAGTAGCACTAGTAGTACCATAATTTGTTTGTCTTCAACATTTATAAGAAAGTAATGATTAAAAAAAAGCTTTTAGCTGAATTTTAAATTTTTAATATATTATAAATTTAATTTTGTTGGATAAATGAATTGTCATAATGACATTGTTCTTGCTTAGCAAAAATACTCGGTATCTCACATTTAAGTAGAAATAGGATGACTGAATTATTGCATTATTTTTAATTACTAAACTCATGGTAGATAGAACAAAATTATGGCAGAGTAAGATTGGGATTTATGGATGAGAAAATGATGGTCGGTTAGTTGGCTTAACGTGCTTGAATGTTCTGATGAAATAGGAATATCAAAATCAAAATGGTTACTTTTGAGTGCTGTAAAGTGTAAACAGATCATTTAACAAAGGCGTTTTTTTCTTTGCGAGATATATGAACATGGATTAGTTTATGAATCATGCTGAAGTTTTATTGGCTGCTGTTTCTTTGGATTAGTTTGTGAAAATTTTACCATGTTTGGCACCAAATTTTGAGTTATGAAAACAGTAATATTGAAGCAGCAAGGATGTCCGCTAGCACTCAACCATCTTCTCCATCGTCAGGTGTTCGTAAGAATTGGTCAGCTGTCTGGGATCATTTTGATGTAGAGAATACTTCCGAGAAGAAGGCTAAATACAAATATTGTGGTAGCTTAATACAATATGGGAATAGAACCAGCTCAATTGGTGGCTATTTAAGAAGATGCAAGCAAGCAAAATCCTAATAATGATTCTTTGATGTTTTGAGAATGATTAAATGTTATATAGATTAGATATTGTCATTAGATTTATAAAGAACTAAATTCTAGTTGTAATGAACCTATACACTTTAAAATGACTTTAGTATTAATTTTAATTTCAAAAAAATTATGGTTTGAAAATTGAATTTCTAAAAACTGGTTATAAAAGTGGATTTTTTCTTAAAATATCTGGTTTGAAAATTAGATTTTTAAAAACTAGTTTTAAAATTGGATTTTTGGTTGAAGAAGCTGGTTTTAAAACTGAATTTTTGGTTAAAAAATTTAGTTTTAAAACCGGATTTTATAAAAAAAACCGGATTTTAGATTTGGATTTAAAAAAACCCGGATTTAAAATCGGTTTATAAATAAAACAAATTAAAACCGGTTTTGTTTTTTAAACTAGTTTAGAACCAGTTTCTCTCTTCAATCCAGTTATGGTTTGGTTTCATAAACCATAAAACTGGTTCTGAAGTAGATCCAGTTTGGATTTATAAAAATCCAAACCATGCACACCCCTATCTATGAGGTGTGGGAGAGATATAAAGCCTTGATAAGGAAATGCCCACCTGACATGTTCAGTGAGTGGGTCAGACTTCAGAATTTTTATGATGGCTTAACTCTAAAAGCACAAGAGGCTTTGGATTACTCTGTAAGAGGTTCACTTCAGCTAATGAAAACAGCCGAAGAAGCTCAGAATCTCATAGACACTGTGGCTAATAACCAATACTTCTATTCTCATCAATGGCAACGCCAACCCAATTCATACTCCAAAGAAGGGTGTATTGGAGCTTGAGGGTGTGGACACTATCTTGGCACAGAACAAATTGATGCACCAACAAATCTAACAACAAATGGAGATTATGGCAAACAAAATAGATGGACTTCAATTGGCTACAGTGAACACAGCAAATCAACCTTCAAGTGAATGGGGCCAAGGTGAAAAAGCTTTTGAGAAATGCAACAATGAGAAACAATCAGAGAAAGTTCAGTACATGCATAACACCTCAAGCTCTTCTCAAAATGACTTCCATGGTGATACATACAATTCATCATGGAGGAATCATCCCAACTTGAGGTGGAGGGATAACCAAAATTCATGGCAGAAGAACAACAATTCCAACAATTCCCGCAACACAAATAATCAAAATCACTCATCCAATAACACTAACTAATACAAAAACCCACAAAACACATATCATCAACCCCACAACAACTCAAAGCCCAACAGAATAACTTCTCCACACCCCCATTTAACTCACAAAACACCCACTTCAATATCCCAAACAACATCCAACAACAACAATCATACCCCAATATACCACCCATTGACCATCAGGAAGCCAGGATCTCAAATCTTGAAACCACTTTGCAAGCTCTCAACCAAACCACATAAGCACTTGCTTAGACTACACAAAGTCTAGCCAAAGGACAAGAGAGCCTAGTCAAAGGACAAGAACGATAAGATGCCACTATGGCCAGACAAGAGGTCTCAATGAGAAACCTTGAAAGGTAAATGGGACAAATGGCTAAACAAATTTCAGAGATAAGAGAGAAACGAGCAAATGGCTTTCCTAGTGACACTGAAAATAACCCAAGAGACACAGGAAAAGCCATAAAATGGGAAGATTGCAACGTAATCACTCTGAGAAGTAGAAAGAAGGTGGAGAAAGAAGCCATCGCTCAAGAAGGGCACAACAAAGAAGGCTCAAAAGAAGTAGTGAAGGAGCAAAAGCAAGAGCAAGAAACTTCTACACAGAATGATAAGTCAATTAAGAAGGAGGCAGTGAAAGCATACCAACCAATGTTGCCATATCTTCAAAGGTTCAAGGGAGAAAATAAAGAGAAGCAATACTCCAAATTCCTGGAGATATTCAAGACACTGCACATCAACATCCCTTTCATAGAAGCACTTGAATAGATGCCACTATATGCTAAGTTCATGAAGGAATTGTTGACAAAGAAAAGATCCTTGAAAGAAGGACAAATGGTTATCATGACCAGGGAGTGTTGTGCCATCATCCAGAGAGAATTGTCAAGGAAGAGGAAGGACCCAGGAAACTTTCACATTCCCTTCACCATAGGCAACATGATAATTGAGAGAGCATTCTGTGACTTTGGTGCAAGCATCAATCTAATGCCTCTATCCTTGATAAAGAAACTTCAAATTCATGAATTGAAACCCACACAGATAGCCCTCTAAATGACAGACAAATCCATTAAGCAAGGACTTGGAGTTGTGGAGAATGTATTGGTAAAGGTGGAAAAATTTTTCCTCCCAGCTGACTTTGTCATTCTAGACATGGAGGAAGATTACAACTGATGCACGGAAAACTTGTCTCACAACAAATCTCCCTTCGGCAAATGTACCGAATTTGTCGTCAAGTAAAAACTCACAATAGAGTGAGGTCGAATCCCACAGGGATTGATTGATCAAGCAACTTTAATTAGAAGAATGTTCTAGTTGAGCGAATCCAGAATTTGGGTTGAGAGTTGCAGAAAAAAAAATGGCTGGAATGTAAATAACAGAAAAGTAAATGCTAGATTAAAGAACTGGAAGCAAATGACTGAAAATAAATTGTAGAATTGTAAATGGGAATGGGGGATTTGCTCATAACAGTAAATAGCAGAAATTAAAGAGAATGGGTAGGATCAGAGATGGGGAGTTCATTGGGCTTAGGAGATGTTGCAATTCTCCGGATCAAGTTCATTTTCATCTCTTCCTCAATCAATGCACTCATTGATCTCCGTGGCAATCTTAAGTGATTGAATTACAATTCCTTGCAATTCAATCTCTCAAATCTTAATCAATAGCCAATTCCTTGGTCAATTGCTCATGAGAAGAGATGAAGTATGGTCACTGATTATACCACATGCATTTCCCAAATCAAGTATTGAGAGGGTTATAGTCACATACCCATCCAAATCCAATTTGGTCCAGCATGAGAAAGTATTGCTAGCTTGATCTCTTCATTCCTCTTTCAAGGTTCAAAAGAGATCCAAGTTTGAATAGCTTCTCTTCCAAGATAACTACTCAATTGGATGAAGATCGAAAGTTTTCAAGTAAAATCAAGAGAAAAGATAGACGAAGAATAATGAAAATTAGTATTGATCCATCAAATTACAACAGAGCTCCCTAACCCAATGAAAGGGGTTTAGTTGTTCAAAGCTCTTGAAAATGAAAACAAAGATGGAGAATACATCATAAAACTAGAAAATGCAGAGAAAGTAAAATACATGGAGTAGTTCCCTTTTTCCAGCCTCTAGAACTCTCTTTACAATTCAAAGCTAATCCTATATATACTACTCTTCTCAACTTCTAGTTTGCTCTTCAAGTCTTGGGCCTTTGGATCTTGAGTTTGAAGCAGTTCTTTTCTTCATTTGGGCTTGGCTTTACTTGTAGAGAGAAAGTGCTAAGTGGGCAGAGACTTCAGCTCAGGGCGTTAGGGGTGTTAACATTTAGTGAAAGTATAAGTTCGAGAACGTTAGTGACACTTAACATTTTTACTAACGTTCCAATGTACCCCTTTGCCTCATGTTAGAGCCCACGTTAACTATGTTAACGTGGCTTCTAACGTGGCCTTGCTAAACTTCGAGAATGTTAGTGACACTCAACATTGTCACTAACGTTCCAATGTGTCCCTAGATCTCACGTTAGAGTCCACGTTAACTAGGTTAACGTGGCTTCTAACGTGGCCATTCTTAGCCATCCCAACGTTAGTGACAATGTTGAGTGTCACTAACGTTGGCTCATCATTCATTCCTCATCGTTAGCTTCCTGATGACAAGTCATGTTAGCCTAGTTTCACTAGCCTTTTTCTTTTGTTTTCAATTGAATTATGCACTTTCTTGAGCCAAAAGCAAGCCAATTGGGTAGATTTTCATGTTTCCTTTGATTTAATCAACCATGTATGAATTCATGCTATTTCATGAGGTTTTATGCCATAATTGTCATATATTATGAAAGAATGAATATCTCATGATTTTGAGCATAGCTTTGATGTGTTTGGTTGATTAATGATAGGTGAAGAAAGCTTGGAGAAAGGTTGATGCAAGAAGGAATGGCTAGGAGGAATGACTTAAGTCTTGAATTAATTATGAACCAGGAAGCAAAAGCTGGAGCAAAAGTTAGCCCCTAACACTTTGGCTAACTTTTAGGCAAAAGTTGGAGCAAAAGTTAGCCCCTAACTTTTTTCTTGATTCGCTTGACTAAATCAACCACTAAACTAAAATTGCTCAATCCTTCAATCCCTGTGGGATCGACCTCACTCCCGTTAGTTATTTTTACTTGATGCGACCCGGCGCACTTGCCGGTTAAGTTTGGGTGTTTTGGAGAAATTCGTTTTTCCGCGAAAATATCCCATCAAGTTTTTGGCGCCGTTGCCGGGGATTGAATTAGATTGACAATGATTAAGTGAGGTGGTGATCTAGATCTAGCATTTTTATTTTCTGTTCCATTAATTTTCAATTAACCCACTAACTGTTTGAATTTTTGCTTAAGCTAACTAAAACTTCATTCTAGCAATAGATTGAAGTGTTACTGGTTTGTGTGTTTCTTATGTTCTGCTTGTATGTCAGGTACAAGAAGAAATACACCCATCTTTCATGAACAAGACGAAAGAACTCTTAGAAGGTTAAGAAGAGCTGAAAGAGGAAAAAATATTGTTGGAGAAGAGGAATCAGAAGAAGAATTCCAAGATATGGAGGAACATTCAACCAATCCACCAGGTGGAGCAGACAACAACAATAACAATCCACCCCAGAGGAGAGTTTTAGCTTCCTATACTGTTGCAAATCCTAGACATTGTGGAAGTAGCATCTTAACTCCAAATGTCAATGCAAACAATTTTGAACTAAAGCCACAACTCATCACTTTGGTTCAAAACAATTGCTCTTTTGGTGGAGGACCACTTGAAGATCCGAACCAACACCTATCCACCTTCTTGAGGATTTGTAACACTGTTAAAACTAATGGTGTGCCTCCTGACAGCTACAAGCTATTGCTATTCCCATTTTCTCTCAGAGACAAGGCCACTCAATGGTTGGAATCCTTTCCAAGAGACAGCATCAACAATTGGGATGATTTGGTAACCAAGTTCCTTGCCAAATTTTACCCACCGCAAAGGATTATAAGGTTGAAGACTGAGGTACAAACATTTACACAAATGGAGGCTGAACCCATCCATGAGGCATGGGAGAGATACAAGGATCTAATCAGGAAATGTCCTCCTGAAATGTTCACTGAGTGGGATAAGCTGCAGAATTTCTATGAGGGCTTAACATTGAAATCTTAAGAAGCTTTGGATCATTCAGCTGGAGGTTCCTTGCAACTCATGAAAACTGCAGAGGAAGCTTAAAATCTCATTGATATGGTGGCTAACAACCAATATTTCTTTGCTCATCAAAGAAACTGCCAACCATCACAAAGAAGAGGAGTAATGGAGCTAGAAGGAGTGGACTCAATCTTGGCTCAAAACAAGATGATGCAGCAGCAAATTCAACAACAATTTGAGCAAATGGCCAAGAGGATTGATAGTCTCCAAGTTGCAGCAGTTAACACTAGCCAACCATCAACCACATGGGGACAAAATGAAGAAACTCAAGAAGAACAACAACAAGAGCAAGTACAGTATATGCACAACCAAGGACCAAATGAAGTGTATGGTGATACATACAATCCATCCTGGAAGAACCACCCAAACCTCAGATGGGGAGATAGTCATACCCAAAACCAACAACCATGGCAGAGGAACTCAAACCAAAATAACCCAAGAAGCAACCAAAACCACAACCAGCAGCAGACTAACCAAAACCCCTACAGAAAACCTCAAAACAACTACCCCAACCCCAACCAGTACCAATCTAATAACCAACCCACCAACCAAAATGCCTACCATCCACCACTCACATCTCATAACCCACCTCAAGTATCACCTGAAGCCCAAAGAATCACTAACTTGGAGGCCGTGATAGACAAAATGTTGAAACACCAGGAAATGACAACCAAGAATCATGAAGCCTCCCTGAAGAGCCTAGAGAGACAGATGGGGCAAATCTCCAAACAGATTTCTGTTGAGAGACCTTCAAGCTCACTGCCGAGTGACACAATCCCAAATCCTAAGGAAGAATGCAAGGCAATACAATTAAGGAGTGGGAGAACATTAATGAGCAACAATGACACTACTAAGAAGCAAGTAGAGAGCAGCAAAAGACCAATAGAAGAGGAACAGCCAACACACACAGAGGAAGCCAATGATGATGATGCAATGGCAAGCAAGGAAGCTTCAAAGCAAACTCAAGCAAAGGAGGAACAATCAAAAATTCCAAAAAAAGGGAATGAAGCAGTTGAAGAGCCAACCAAGAATCAAAAGCAACAAGCAGAGAAAACCTTTGTACCTCCACTGCCATATCCCCAGAGGTTCAACAAAGAAACCAAGGACCAACAATTTCATAAGTTCCTTGAGACTTTCAAAAAGCTGGAAATCAATATTCCCTTGGCTGAAGCACTTGAGCAAATGCCTCTGTATGCCAAGTTTTTGAAGGAGCTTATTAACAAGAAAAGAAGTTGGCATGAGAAGGAAACCATACTGCTCACTGAGGAATGCAGGGCTTTGATTCAAAAAGGGTTTCCCCCTAAGCTTGAAGATCCAGGGAGCTTTTTGCTACCTTGCACCATTGGGGAATTAACCATCACTAAAGCAATGTGCGATCTAGGAGCAAGTATCAACTTAATACCATCCTCCTTGGTAAAAAAGCTGCATATAGAGGAAGTTAAACCAGTACAGATATCTCTAGAGCTAGTAGATAAGTCAACAGTATACCCCAGGGGTATGATTGAAAACCTTCTGGTCAAGGTGGACAATTTCATATACCCTGCAGATTTTGTGGTTCTAGATTCAGAAGGGGATGATGGTGACTCTATTATTCTGGGAAGGCCATTCTTGGCCACTGCTAGAGCTATCATAGACATAGAGGAAGGAGAATTAACTCTTAGAATGCATGATAAGAGTGTCACTCTGAAGGTGTTACCAGAAGCACAGTTTGGTAATGAGAAGAAAAACTATATGGAACTTGACAAGGAAGAATCACAGTTAAAGGAAGAAAGCAACAAGGCGATTCACAACAACATCCCAAGGCAAAAGATTGTGCAAACTGATGAAGAAGTCCAAGAGAATATTGGAGTATCAGCCACTGAAAGGATGAAAGATCCCCAAGGTAAGCCTACGGCCAGAAAAGAAAGGTCAACGAAAGAAAGGATGAAACGCAGAAACAAAACAAAAAAGGGTAGGAAGAACAGGAAGATTCCAACAGAGGGGCTTTCCAAAGGTGACAAAGTGCAACTGACATATCAACAGCTGGGAGCAAGCCAATAGACTGATGACTATTACACTGTCAGCAACATACTCTCATTAGAGCACGCTGAAATTGAACACCAGAGAACAAAGAGGAGGATCACAGTCAGGGGAGACAAGCTGAGGCACTACAATCCTCAACCACCATAAAAGAAAGCCCCAATTTCAAGCTAGTGACATTAAAAGAGCGCTTGTTGGGAGGCAACCCAACCTGAGGTAGTTTTCTTTTCATAGATATTTCAATAAAAAGGTTAAATGATTGGTATGTATTGCAAGGAGCTAAGTTTGGTGTTTCACACCAAAACAATTTAAGGGAGAATAAAGGATTCTAAGTTTGGTGTTCCACCAAAATCTCACTTAAAACCACATTCTCACCTTCTGCACAAAGGGTTACTAGCTCCAAGCAATCTGATAAATCATTTAATCATTGTCTGTTTCTAGTTTTTAGTTTTATTACCTTTAGCAAAGACTTAGGCTTTCACATATGGTTATGCATAAGAAACATGGCAAGGGACTAAGTTTGGTGTTCACACACCAAAGTAAGTTCAAACGCCTACAAGAAAGTCTTGCACACTAACCAGTCATCTAAGGGCTTGAGAAACAAGCAACTTCCATTAACACTGCAGGAATTCAATCACTCTCTTGGGAGAACTACACACCATTAGCTGAGAGAAAGAAGAAGAAGCCACCAAGAGGTTGTATTGTCACTTAACTCCATCAGCATTGAATTGCTCTAAATTGGAAGTGTGAATATGCCAATCTTAACAGTAACTGTTAGTGTAGTAGTCTGTACATCATTTATGTTTCAATTTAAAATAAGTAAGCTAGCCTAAGTGTGTGCTTGTGTGTTTACTTTCACTTAACAAAAAGCATGCTTTGTCCCCTGCATCTTTAATTCAATAAAAGAAATGTTTGAATGTGAAGTGAGATAGTTCTCTGTTAGATAGAAGTAAAATAAAAGTAAGTGGTGGTATGTGTGTGATTGTATAATAGCTCACCTTTAATGAATAAGAACACTAGGATGTCTCCTCTTAAGTAGAAAGTAGCTACTGTCTATGAATCTCAATTGAATAAAAATCCTTGGTTAGAAAGAAAAACAAAAAGAAAGAAAAAAGGGGAGAAAAAGAAATAGCCAAGAAGTGGTAGAACAAAAGAAAAACAAAAAGAAACAAAGCTGGACACCAATAGCTTGAACCTTAGAATATATGCCTGTGGTGCCTCTGTACTTCAATCTTTCAATCCCTGTGGGATCGACCTCACTCCCGTGAGTTATTATTACTTGATGCGACCCGGTGCACTTGCCGGTTAAGTTTGGGTGTTTTGGAGAAATTCGTTTTTTCGCGAAAATATCCCATCACTTCCACGTTAACTAAGTTAACGTGGAAGTTAACGTGGCTCCTTGGGGGGTTGTGTGGTTGCTTCCAACGTTAGTGACAATGTTGAGTGTCACTAACCTTGGCGACAACTCTCACTTCTTACGTTAGCTCCCACGTTAACCAAGTACTGGCTTTCAGACCTTTATCATGTCCCTAAACACTTACTTTGTTTATATCCCATGAGACTTTTATTCATTGATCCTTTTATTGTTATTTCAAGGGTTATTTGTGTTATTTAGGCTAAGTGCTCTGTAAGGGGGCAACTCTTTAAGATAAGTTTTCAGCCAACACTCCCGAACCAGTTGGTTCAATGTGCTAGGTGTTGAGGCACCCCTAAGGACTTACTCCCTCAAGTCTCTCCCCCATACATACACACCACAGGCATATAGTTTGTTTATTTTCTTTTCTTGAGACCTTGGTGTCCAGCACCTCTTTGGGTTACTAAATGCTTTGTAGTGAGGGTTACTTTTGATAGTGGATTTTCAGCTGATAATCCCGAGTTAGTTAACCCAAGTTACCAAGTGATAAAGCACCCCTGAGAGCTTATTCATCCAAGTAGATCCCTCACACAGGAGCACCACAGACACTTGTCTCAAGGTCCAAACCATTGGTGCCTAGCCTTATTGCTTACTCTTTTTCTTTTGTTTTTCACTTCCATTATTCTTTCCCTTTTCTCTTATTAGGATCTTGTCATATACTCAGTCTCATGGGTATATCCAAAGTCAAGTATTCAGGATAGATAGTTGTCCTCCTAACCTTGTGGTTGAACCAACTTAGCCAACTTATGACTACCCCAAAGATTCATGAATGCACTTCCACAATATGAACTCCACTCTGGTCTTTTGAAAACATAAACATTCACTTCTTCATTTGATTTAAAATGAACAAGCATACAAGTAAGTTAAGTAAGGATGCAGCGACATAAAGACTAGTACACATAGACCTATTCAATACCACAAAATTAAAAGACATGATTGAAAAAGGTTTAAACATAACATGGAAGCAAGTTCTATTTCATACAAGATCTTCCTTATTTTAAGACATAAAGAAAGATGGAACAAAGAAGGAACTCCACCACCTTTTACTATTGTGGATGTCCATGCTCTTTTCCTTGCTTGTCCTCCTTGTTTCCTCTTGCATTTCCTCGCATCCGTGCCAATCTTGCTTGCTTCCAATCCTCAAGTGCCTTCCTCACTGACTCATGACTCTCTTCCACCCTTTGTCTTTCCTTTCGTGCTAATTCATCCTTCATTTCGTCATACTTGGCTATTCCCAGATGCAATACTAGCAGCTGTCCCACTAAGTAGCCGAGCCTGGCTTGAGTGTTTATATGATGTCCTGTTTGGCTCATGTAAACTCCTTCTGCGAATGCTCTTTGCTCGTCCAATAGTTCTGCCTGTTCTATTTGTCTTCGATGCATCTCATGTATGTGTGCCCCTTGATGTGCTTGGATGTTGATTAGCCTCTGGGTGGATTCTTGTTGCTCGTTTTGCCTTTGTTCTATCCTGTTGAATGCTTCTCCCCATTGTTGTCCTTGGCTTAGTTGCTGTTCCATCATTTGCCTTTGCCACTCACCTTGCTGAGTCATCCATCTTGAAAGTGTTTCCTCTTGCTGCCCCATCATCTGTAGTTGAAGCTCTTTCTGTGCTCCTTGGCTTTCCAAATATTGTCTAGACAAGCCATCAATGGCCTTCTGCAATTGGTGCATGTCCAAAGTCTGTTGTGCTTGACCCTCTGAGACTTGGCCTTCCACTACTTGAGGGGTTGTCCTCTTTCTTTGCTTCCGTTGAGGCAGGGGGTGCTGCAGCATTCATCCTTCGGACCGTTATTGGAATGCCTTCTTTTATCCAAACAGGGTCCTCATCTTCAAAAACCACCCTAGCTTTCTTGCATATTCGGTAAATAGTGCTGGGGTAACCTAATGTTCCTCTTGAGTCGCTTTTCTATGCCATCTTTCTAATGCCTTGAGCTATGATCTCATGAACTTTGATTTCTCCTCCCTTGAGTATATAATGCACCATTGTTGCTCTCTCGAGATTCACCTCCGAGTTGTTTGCAGCTGGGAGAATAGACCTCCTCACTAGCTCGAACCACCCCTTAGCTTCAGGAGTGAGGTCTGTTCTCTTAATGAACTTTGGTTTATTTCCTGCACCCCTTTCCCAGTCAGCTCCTGGTACACAAAGGTCTCGTAAAAGCTGGTCATAATTGGGGTTGTTGTCCAATCTTGAGTGATAACTTTCTTCTTCAAATGGTATAGACCGTAGCTTCAATGCCCTCATTACACTCATGGGACCAAAATCCACCATTGTTTCTCTCACAAAGCTTGTATATGACTCATCTTTCTTATCATATCTGACTACATTTGCATAAAATTCTCTTATGAGATTTGCATTCACCTTAGTGACCGGGTCAGTGAGGAGCTCCCATCTTCTCCTTTCTACCTTCTCTGTGATTTCGGGGCATTCAGTCTTCTTAACTTGAAACCCCAGCTCATAGATGATTTCCTTATCAACCATCCACCCGTATTGTAATGCATGATGCAAGCTTTTAAATCTCTTCTCATCATATGGGTGTTCTTCCATGGGTTCCTTTTCCTCCCTTCTCTTAGAACTTGAAGATGCCATGAATGATGATTAATATGTGAAGGTGGTAAGGTTGTGGAGACTTTTGGTTGTTTAGGGTTTTATGGCAATGAAGAGAGTGAGGGGAGGAACGTTTATAATCAGATAGGGGGTGTATTGTACCGAAATAAAGAGTGGTGAGGGGTGTGTGATGACAATGAAGGGTGGTACGGACAAGGGTCGTTTATATAAAGAAGTTGTGAGAGAATGGAGGGTGTAGATTGATGAAGTGGTCACTTGATGGACGGTTAGGGTTATGCATGGCTAGAAGACAAGGATCATCACTTTATGATGGGGATTGCTCGGTCTTCTAGGGGTTCCATTTTTTTCAATGTTGCATGGCAACATTTTCCAATGTATTCCCTCTTTAGAATAAGTGTGTAACCCCTCCTCTTGTGGTGTCTGAACCTTCTTTGTTTGGTTGTCCAATCTATCCCTTTTTATGCTCCTTTTCCTTTCCTATAAAGATTTAAAATAAGGAAATTAATATCATAAAAATCAAACTCTATGGCTAGAATAAAAGGGAAGAAAGGATTTGATTGTTTATTTATGAATTCCAACTAACTAACTAACTATTGGTGGGTCCTTATATGCATTTTGGTGGCACCATGGGGTGACACCAAACTTAGTTTGAAGCAGTGTGATGAAAAGTTTTGTTCAAAGCTCCCAAGACTAGCATGCATCTTGGTTTGCTTTGAACACCAAACTTGTTCTTCACTATATACTGCATGATAAAGATTTCACTAAATGTTTGTCAAGTTTGGGTTGAAATTCGTAAATATTGATTTATTCATTATTTTAAAAACATATAAAACATGGGTTGCCTCCCATGAAGCGCTTCTTTAGCGTCACTAGCTTGACGTTTTTTTTTTTTCATCAGGGTGGTTGGTAGTGCTTAAAGTCCTCCCCTCTTGCTGTGGACTTATATCCATTGGTTGGATCAATGATCTCCACATGTTCCAGGGAAAGAACTCTATTGATAGTGAAGACCTTAGGTAACTGAGATGGTACAGTAGGGAGATTAGGGGGAATATCTGGGAAGTAAGTTGAGACAACTCTATCCCCTGGAGAGAAATCTTCCGTAGGGATCTTCTTGTTCCTCCATCTCCTTGGTACCTTCATCTTTGTTTCCTTTAAGGTTGCCTTCCCCTTGGTGACCTTTTTCTTCCAAGGAGTTGTGATGTTGTCTTCACATGCCTCTAGAGGTTTAGGTTCCTCCAACTTTTCTTTGAGCTGTGGCAATTGCTGTTTTCCTTGTTTATCAATTGAGGGGGTTTCAGAATGAACTGGCTATGCTTCAGTGCTTGTCTCCTCCTTCAGTGTCTCTTTATCGTTTGTGCTTAGTTCCTTGTCCTCTTGATCTGTTTCTTGTGAGAGTTTGAAGACATTGAAGCTGAGTCGTTCATCATGGATTTTCAATATTAGCTCCCCTTTCTCTACATCGATAAGTGCTCTGGCCGTAGCTAGGAATGGTCTTCCCAATATGATTGGGTGAGTGTGACTCTCTTCTATGTCCAGAATGACAAAGTCTGTTGGGAGAAAGTATTTCCCAACCTTTAGCAACACATTTTCCACCACTCCTATTGCTTGCTTTTGAGTTTTGTCAGCCAGTCTGATGATTACATATGTGGGCATTATCTCATTAATCTGCAGCCTCTTCACCATGGATAAAGGCAGTAAGTTGATGCTGGCCCCCAAATCACATAGCGCTCTATCGAACATAGTTTCACCAATGGCACAAGGGATGTGAAAACTCCCTGGGTCTCTTCTTTTTGTAGGCAGCTCAGGTTGAATAAGGGCACTACATCCCTTGTTCATCACTATAGTCTGGCCTCCTTTGAGTGAGCTTTTCCTGGGAAGAAGTTCCTTCATATACTTGATGAATGCAGGCATTTGTTGAATTGCCTTGATGAATGGTATGTTTACATGCAGAGATGCAAACAAGTCTAGGAACCTTGAGTATATTCTCTTTCGCACAGCACCATTGAACAGTTGAGGGAAGGGAGCATAGAGCTTCAGCAACTCTTGTTGTGAGATTTCTGGTCCTTGGTGATCTCTATCCTCCTCCTTTGTTGAGTTGTCTTCAGGTTGTTTGCAAAGTTTGCCTTGCTTGTCTTCAGTCTCTTGATCACTCGTAGTGACCATTTTGCAATCTTCCCATCTTACTTTCTTTGCTTCTCCCTTGGGGTTTTTCTCCGTGTCACTTGGGAAGCTATCGGTAGATTTGGGAATCTTCTCAGCTAAATATCCCACTTGGAATTCCATCTTCCAAATGGTCTCTCCCTGGTTCTTAATATTGGCTCGCACTTCCTCTTTGAACACCTTATTTTCTTGAATCTCTTGGCATATTCCTTCAAGTATGGCTTCAATCTTAGAGAGCTTGTCATCAATTGATGGGTGATTCGGAGCAGATGTGCTATTTTGGTTTTGATAAGCACATGAAGAAGTGTTATTGTGGGGGTGTTGAGACGTCCTCTGTGTGAATTGCTGGTGAGCTGCATTATTGTTGGAGTTATAACGTCTATACAATCAACAAGTACAAGCAAAGAAAATAGGTGCAGACAGTATTTGTGTCAGAATTGCTGTTAGTTGTGGGTGATGCAATATATCAAATAGTTAGTGGGTTAGCAAACAGAATTGAAAATAACAAAGAAGAACAAAAGAGTAGAGGGGGAAGGGAAGAAGTTTAACTAAAAAAAAAAGTAAATCACTCAAACAGAAAATGAAATTCACAAAATAAAAATTCTCAATCTAGTGATCTTCCAATTTAATCATTGTTGATGCACAATCAATCCCCGGCAATGGCGCTATAAACTTGATGCACGGAAAACTTGTCTCACAACAAATCTCCCTTCGGCAAGTGTACCGAATTTGTCGTCAAGTAAAAACTCACAATAGGGTGAGGTCGAATCCCACAGGGATTGATTGATCAAGCAACTTTAATTAGAAGAATGTTCCAGTTGAGCGAATCCAGAATTTGGGTTGAGAGTTGCAGAAAATAAAATGGCTGGAATGTAAATAACAGAAAAGTAAATGCTAGATTAAAGAACTGGAAGCAAATGACTGAAAATAAATTGCAGAATTGTAAAAGGGAATGGGGGATTTGCTCATGAAAGTAAATGGCAGAAATTAAAGAGAATGGGTAAGATCAGAGATGGGGAGTTCATTGGGCTTAGGATATGTTGCAATTCTCCGAATCAAGTTCATTTTCATCTCTTCCTCAATCAATGCACTCATTGATCTCCTTGGCAATCTTAAGTGATTGAATTACAATTTCTTGCAATTCAATCTCTCAAATCTTGATCAATAGCCAATTTCTTGGTCAATTGCTCATGAGAAGAGATGAAGTATGGTCACTGATACCATATGCATTTCCCAAATCATGTATTGAGAGGGTTATAGTCACATACCCATCCAAACCCAATTTGGTCCAGCATGAGAAAGCATTTCTAGCTTGATCTCTTCATTCCTCTTTCAAGGTTCAAAAGAGATCCAAGTTTGAATAGCTTCTCTTCTAAGATAACTACTCAATTGGATGAAGATCGAAAGCCTTCAAGTAAAATCAAGCGAAAAGATAGAAGAAGAATAATGAAAATTAGTATTGATCCATCAAATTACAACAGAGCTCCCTAACCCAATGAAAGGGGTTTAGTTGTTCATAGCTCTTGAAAATGAAAACAAAGATGGAGAATACATCATAAAACTAGAAAATGCAGAGAAAGTAAAATACAGAGAGTAGTTCCCTTTTTCCAGCCTCTAGAACTCTCTTTACAATTCAAAGCTACTCCTATATATGCTACTCTTCTCAGCTTCTAGTTTGCTCTTCAAGTCTTGGGCCTTTGGATCTTGAGTTTGAAGAAGTTCTTTTCTTCATTTGGGCTTGGCTTTACTTGCAGAGAGAAAGTGCTAAGTGGGCAGAGACTTCAGCTCAGGGCGTTAGGGGTGTTAACATTTAGTGAAAGTATAAGTTCGAGAACGTTAGTGATACTTTGTCACTAACGTTCCAGTGTGCCCCTAGATCTCACGTTAGAGTCCACGTTAACTAGGTTAACGTGGCTTCTAATCGTGGCCTTACTTGTGTGGTTGCTTCCAACGTTAGTGACAATGTTGAGTGTCACTAACGTTGGCGACAACTCTCACTTCTTACGTTAGCTCCGACGTTACCCAAGCTAACGTGGGAGTTAATGTGGTGTGTTGCATCCTTAGGCCAACGTTAGTGACAATGTTGAATGTCACTAACGTTGGCTTCTCTTTCCCCCTTTAACGTTAGAGGCCACATTAACTAGGTTAACGTGGGCTCTAACGTGGCAACTTATGAGTGTTTGCCAACGTTAGTGACAATGTTAAGTGTCACTAACGTTGGCTCAACTTCCCTTCTCCACGTTAGAGTTCACGTTAACTTAGTTAACGTGACTCTTAATGTGGGCAATGATGGCTATGAGAGTGTCATTGGCAATCACTTTTCTCATTAACCTTGCAAGTTTCCTCCCTTTCCTTGCTTCCTTTGGTCCTGAAATCAAGCAATAGAGTGCATCAAAGTTCTAGTCCAAGTCATGGGCAATGAAACATACAATTTGTCACTAAACTTATGCAAAATCCTCATGAAATAATATAAAATGCACAATGTATGCTTGAGTCAAGGTGTAAGTAAATATCTACCCAAAACTAGCTTATTTCCTAAGGAAATGCATGAAACTAACCTAAAAATAGTAAAGAAAAGGTCAGTGAAACTGGCCAAGATGCCCTGGCATCAACAACACTCCCATCATTCTAGGGAGACCCTTCCTAGCTATGAGAAGAGCATTAATTGATGTTGAGAAAGGAGAATTGATGCTGAGAGTGCATGAAGAGCATATAGTGTTTCATGTCTTCCAGAGTTTCCAAGATACCAATCAAGAAGAATAGTGTATGAAGATTGATCTGAGAGATCCAAACTTGAAAGAGGCACCTGATGAGTCATTCCCAATGCACTTAAGCTCATGATGGAAAGGAAAGGAAGAGGTAGAAATGTTGCAACAAACTCAAAGAGCTGAGAAGGAACTACAACCAAGACCTCCGTATGAGATTCTCAGCAAGAACCTTCCAAAATTTGAGACCCCAAAACATGAGCTATCTCCTGGAAAAGAAAAGAATCCCAAGGAGAAAGTACCAAAAGGGTGGAGAAACAGAAAAATTCCCACTGAAGGCTTCATACCAGGGGATAAAGTGATGCTAGCTTACCAACCAATAGAAACATCTCCACATTTCTTTGGATATTATACAGTGAATAAAATCCTCTCACTTGAACATGTGAAAATCGTCAAGAATGATATTAGAGGAAAGCTCACGGTGAGAGGGGAAGGGCTGAGGCATTATGTTCATTATCCTCCCTAATGAGGGACAATCGTCAAGCTATTGATGATAAAAGAGCGCTTGTTGGGAGGCAACCCAACCAGAGGTAACTCTCTTTTCCTTTACTGTTTCAATAAGGAAATTAAGTAGATTTATCTGTATTGTAAGGAGCTAAGTTTGGTGTTGCACACCGAAGTAATTCAAGGGTGAATGTTGGATGCTAAGTTTGGTGTTCCAGCAATGATTTAATTTAAAACACATTTCAACCCTCAGCATAACTAGTTATCAGCTCCAAACAATCAGATAGACTACTTAACAATTGTTTAGTTTCTAGTTCATAATTTGTTTTCTAGTTTATAGTTGGTTTTCTTAATAAAAGCACATGAGGTTTTCTGCATATATTCAAGATGCTTCACAAGGCAAGGAATTAAGTTTGGTGTTCACACACCCAAGTAAGTTCAGAACCCTATAAACATACATGCATGCTAACCATCTCTCATGTGGTTGGGGAACAAGCAACTTTCAATATCTTTGTAGGAAGACACTCAATCTCTCGAAAGGAACAGACACCATCATCTAAAGAGATGAAGAAGGGCACAAAAACTAAGGATGGTGATGGCAAGGAGGAAACAAGTGGACTCCAAGAGGTTGTAGTGTTACTTCACTATCTTTAGCCTAAATATGTTAATTGAAAGTGTGATGAACCACTATTTTACGGTTTATTTTGCATTAAATTAAGTGGATTTTATCCACTAAACTCACACTTATTCATATAATTCGCATGTTTTACATTTTCCTTCCTAATTCTGTGCTATGATTGAAAAACATTCTTCTTTGGCCTTAAATTACTAATTTTAATTCTCTCTTATTACCATTCGATGCCTTGATATGTGTGTTAAGTGATTTCAGGATTTACAGGACATGAATGGCTTAGAGGATGGAAAGAAAGCATGCAAAAGTGGAAGGAATACAAGAAACTGAAGGAATTGCTAAGCTGTCAAGCCTGACCTCTTCGTACTAAATCGATCATAACTTGAGCTACAGAGGTCCGATTGAGGTGGTTTCAGTTGCGTTAGAAAGCTAACATCCGAGGCTTCAAAATGATATATAATTTGCCATAGTTGCCATGCTGTTAGGCGACGCGAAAGTTCAAACGATGCGTACGCGTGGACGACGCGTACACGTGACAGAGCCACCTGCTGGACGTATCAGAAATTGCTGGGGTCGATTTCTGGGCTGTTTTTGGCCCAATTTCAAGCCCGAAAAACTCAAATTAGAGGCTGCAGAGTGGAGAAATCACATTCATTCATCCATACAACTTTCATTCACATAATTTTAGGTTTTAGATGTAGCTTTCTATAGAGAGAGGCTCTCTCCTCTCTCTAGGTTTTAGGATTCCTTTTATGTTTAGCTTTTCTTAATCTCAATTTTCTACTTTGATTTAATTTAGTTTTCTTTTGCTCTTATTTGTTCTAGTCCTCTAGTTTATTTATTTCCCTTGTTGATTATTCTATGTTGCCATTTTAGTTTATGAATTCTCATGTTAGATTTGATTTTCTATTTAATGCAATTTGAGGTATTTCATATTTATGATTGCTTTCTTCAATTTATGTTATTGTTGCTTTCAATTGGTTGTTTGGATTTTATTGTCTCTTATTAATTTCTATGCTTTTATGTTATGCCTTCCAAGTGTTAGATAAAATGCTTGCTTGGAATTTAGTGTAAATTTCTCTCCTTTTGGCTTTGGTTGAGTAATTGGAGACTGATAAACCACCATTTTATGGTTTATCTTGTGCTTAATTGAGTGAATTTTATCAACTCTTTACCCACTTATGCATAATATTTGCATGGTTTTATATTTCCTTCCTAATTTTATTCTATAATTGGAAACTTGCTTCCCGAGCCTTTTAATTACCAAAAATTAATTTCCCCTTATCACCATTAGATGCCTTGATATGTGTGTTAAGTGATTTTAGAGATTACAGGGTAGGAATGGCTCAGAGGATGGAAAGGAAGCATGCAAAATTGGAAGGAATACAAGAAGTTAGAGAAATTGCTAAGCTGTCCAGCCTAACCTCTTCGCACTCAAACGGATATAACTTTAGCTACAGAGATCCAAATGACGCGGTTCCAGTTGCATTGAAAGCTATCGGGGCTTCAATTTGATATATAATATGCCATAGTTGCCCTGACGCTAGGTGATGCGAACGCGTGATCTATGCGGACGCATCGCAGTGGCGAAAAACTAGCGTGGCAGATTTCATCTCCAGCGATTTCTAGGCTGTTTTCGACCCAGTTTGCGGCCTAGAAAACACAGTTTAGAGGCTATAAAGTGGAGGAATGCATCCATACATGAAACAAGCTTTCAATTCACAATTTTAGGAGTAGATGTAGTTTCTAGAGAGAGAGGTTCTCTCCTCTCTCTTAGGATTAGGATTTAGGATTTCTCTTAGTTTTAGGAGTGACTCTCAATCCCAGGTTCAATGTTCTTCAATTTATATTTCTCTTCTACTTTTAGATACTCTAATACTTTTAATTGTTAATTACTTATGTTGCCCATTTGATTCATAAATCTTTCATGTTAGAATCGATTGCTTTTATTAATATAATTTGAGGTATTTCAGACTTATGATTGCTCTCTTTAATTTATTAATGCTCTTTGTTTATCCAAATTATTTTCATTCAAGTAGACTTTTTTTTCTTTTGGCTTTGGTTGAGTCATTGGAAACACTTGAGTTATCAAACTCATTGTTGATTGAAAATTGGAATTCTTCAAGAATTAATTCGAGTTCCAATAACTCTAGCCTTTCCCAAGACTAGGACCTGAGGAATAAAAATTAATTCATCCACTTAACTTACCTTCATAGTTAGAGGTTAACAAAGTGGGAGAAAAATCCAATTCTCATTACAATTGATAAGGATAACCAGGACAGGACTTCCAGTTCTCATACCTTGCCAAGAGTTTATTTTACAGTTATTTATTTATTTTTATTGCTTTGAAAATATACCTGTGCCCATTGCCCAAACTCCAGAACCCCAATTTATAAACTCATAACCAATAATAAGAACATACCTCCTTGCAATTCCTTGAGAAGACGACCCGAGGTTTAAATACTCGGTTATCAATTTTAAAGGGGTTTGTTACTTGTGACAACCAAAACGTTTGTATGAAAGGACTTTTGAAGGTTTAGAAACTATACTTGCAACGAGGATTTATCCACAAATTTGTAGACCACGCAAAAGTTCTCTCATCAAAATGGCGCCGTTGCCGGGGAATTGCAAACGTATGCCTTATTATTGGTTATTGTAAATATTTGCTTTCTACTTGTTTATTTATTTTTATTTTTGTTTTTATTTTTGCTTTTTCATAAATTAAGAGGTTATTGGTTTTTATTTAGTTATTAAAAAAAATTTCAAAAATTTGTTTTTGGTGTTCATCTTGATCTTCAAATTGTTCTTCGTGTTCATCTTGACCTTCAAGTTGTTCTTCGTTGTTTTCTTCGTTTTGATCTAAAAATTTTAATTTTGGTATCATTTTATTGTTTTTAATTGGATTTTTAAATTTTCCTTTTAAAAATTCAAATTTTTACTTTAAAATTTTTTTATCTTATCTTATTTCAAAAATTAAATTTCAAATTTCAATATTTAAATTCGAAAACCACAAAATCCAAAAATTTAAATATTTTTCAAATTTTTTGTTGACTTTTTCAAAATCCAAATTTCAAAATTTAAAAATTCAAATTTAAAAATTTTTCAAAATTTCAAATTTCAAGATTTAAAATTCGAATTTCAAAATTTAATTTTCAAATTCAAAATTTAAATAACCTTTTAATTTAAAATTTGTTTTTATTTTCATTTTCTTTTAATTTTTATTAACTAACTATGAGTTCTCACCCCTCTCGCTTTGAGTTTGGTTCTAATAATGTTGAAAGGAATGGAAGCTACAGCAGGAACATGCATCAAGGTCAGAACAGTCAAGGATGGATGGAGCCAAGAGGATCTGATCAACCCTTTGGGCAACAACACCTTCCAAGACATCATGGACAAAGACCATTCTACAATGCATACCAAGCTGATAGATATGGTGGACCTCCTGGTAGTTACCAACAAGCCCCACCCTGTGCTTATAGACCATCCTCTCAACATAGCTTCAAACCACCACACACACAAGCCCCTTTACACCATTTACCTCCATATGACCCTAACCCACATCCACCATGCCAACCACCCTATGAACCAAATGAACCATACATAGATCCATTCCAACCTCCATTGGATAATAATACACTCATCTCTAACATCATTGGTCTCACCTCTACACTCCAAAATCTTATATCCCGCATGAACCAACCCTCTACCTCCAATATTCAACCCTCAAGCTCTAGTACACTTCCTCTTCAACCACAAAATGATCTCTCCATCCCATCACCACCATCCATGGAAGAGCATCCACATCCATCAATCCAAGAGCAACATGATCCCAATGATGCTATTAACATAGAACAAGAGAGAAGGGATCATCTTCGTGAATCCATAATTCATAAGGAGCTAGAGGAGGCACTAAAGGTGAAGGTAGAAGAGACCTTTATAGATGAAGGAGTAGTTAAAAGGAGTTATCATGGAAAGAAAATCATCGAGGATGAGTACGATTTTATACTTAAACAACTGGACAAAGCAGCAATTATTAAAAAGGAAGAAGTGGTTGCAGACTTAAGAGATGCTGTACCTCCATTGAAAAGTCCAGTCATAGAACCCCCTTTTAAGGAGTCTGAAATTGATGTTGAGGAGAGTGTACAACCTCCAAGGCATATCATGGTTGAAAAATTTGAAGAAGATGATCAAGAGATGGATTCAAACATTGATGAATTCTTATCCGTAATTGAATCCTCTCCAATTGAACTTGACATGGGGATGGAAGAAGAAAAAGCACAACCTCCCACACTCTTGGTGAACAATGAAGAAGAGATTAAATTGGAAGACAACTACCAAGAGGAAGAGGTTGAAATTGAAGAAGCTTGCAAAGAGGTGGAAGTTGTTAAAAAAGAGCCCAGGGGAATGGAGCTTGAAATCACCTTGCCAAAGTTATTGGAGACCCCTCCCCCTAAGTTGCCATCATCCTTCACAACATTCAAGTGGGTAAAATTCATATCCCTTAGCTTTCTAATTCCACTTGAATATGGGCTACTGGAGAGGGATGGTCAACTTAGAGCTCTTTGTGGCATTAAGAGTAAGAGGAAGATGGTCAGTGGTAAGAATTGTCCTGCAAGGTTCATTATGGTTGGAAGCTTTAAGTTTAAATGCAAAGGTTGGTGTAAAGCTCAATTAAATGGGTCTAGGAAGCTGTTTGGTAGCTGCACTGAGAATTCAAATTACTTATCACCTGGCTGGAAAAATACAGATCCCGACAATAATGGGTGTAAAAGCAAGATTTGGGATCTTGGAATCTGCTTTGACATTTGTCACCCCAGGAGCCTAAGAATCTATTTGAAGCTTCTTAAGGGCTTTACATGCCTAGTTTGGGACCCCGGAAGTTATTGGAAATACAAGCATTGGTGGAGATTCCTGGATGAGTTCAAGCACAAGCCACCATAACAAAGGACTCCCCAAATGTCCAACTTAAGGACTTTAACTAAAAGTGCTAGGTGGGAGACAACCCACCATGGTATGATCGTTCCTTTTTCATTTTTATTTAGTTTTATTTGTTTTCGAGTTTTATTTTATTATATTGTATTGAACCTGGAATTTTGCATAACATTCATATTAGCATTGCATTCTGCATACTGCATTATAAAAAAAAAGCACGCACGCGACACGACAGCGTCCCTGACGCGTCCGCGTCACCAGTGTATTGGGAAGAAAAGAAATCGAACAGAAAGTCACGCGAGAACGTGGCTGGAGGCGTGCCTTTGGCATAAATCACCCATGCGACCGAGTCGCCGACGCGTCCGCGTCATGTGGGAACTTTGGCCTCCCACGCGACCACGTCACCCACGCGGCCGCGTGACATGAAAATCGACGTCAAAAGGGTGCATAGCCGAAAGATATGCTGGAGTGGTGCTGGATTGGTGCTGAACGCACAGCCTTACCACACGGACGCATGGCTCACGCGTCCGCATCATACCCCCATAATGGCCACTCACGCGATCGCGTCGATCACGCGACTACGTCACCTTGGATTTTGGCAATACTAAGTTTTGAACAGAGAGTTGTGCGACTGCGAGGCTGCCCTCGCGCCAGTAGCATAAACTGTGTCACGCGACCGCGTGACCGACGTGACCGCGTCAATCCGTATAAGTGCAAGTCAAGCGACCGCGTGCCCCACGCGTCCGCGTCGCTTGCGCCGCACAGCTTATCATAATTTGCCAAATATCTTATCTTTTCTTCCCCAATCCTAATTTTTACTCCCTCCTTTCTTACTTACTTCTTCTTCCCTTCTTTCCCTTCTCATTCTTCTTATCTTTTATTTTATTTTACTTAATTTATTTGAATATTTCATTCATTGCATTTTAATTTAGTGCATGTTTTTATTTTCTTTTCTAAATTTATTATTTTTTCTTTGGTGTTGAATTTTCTTATTTCACTGTTGCATCTTCTCTTGAAATATTTTGGTTGCTTAGTAACTTGTTTTATTCTGATTGGGTAACATTATTTAAATCAATGCTAATCTTTTATGATACTCGTACTTCTCTTGCATTGATATGAACTTATACTATCTTGCATTACCCATATTCCCCTCTCCTTTATTGCAAATTCTGCACCACTGGTATGCCATGGCTTCTATTGTTTTCTCACGTACATGTTGAAGCTTCCATGTAAATGAGACCCTTATCATTTGGCATTAACTCACCCATACTTCATTTATTTTCTTATATTTACTTCTGGGTATTACTGTTCTTCTTTTTCTCTTCTTTCAGGCTGGCCACCAAAGACGGAAAAAGGGAGAAACTTCTAAAAGGGGAGACAAACAAGTCCATCTGCACAATCCTTGAAGGAAAGCATCAGTCGGAACAACCCATCCACCTGCACATCTCAACATGCACCGAGGACGGTGCAATCTTTAAGTGTGGGGAGGTCGATACCGATCTTCATGGGTTAGTTACTCTTCTATCTCAACACCAATGGTTTATTTTTCTTGTTAGTTGTTGCATTTGCATATTTGATTGCATGTTTATTTGATTTTGTGCATATTTTACCACTTGGTTGAAGTAATATTTTCTTTTCAAGAAATTTTTATAGTATTTCACTAATTTAAATTAAAAAATTTTTCTATTAAAATTTGTTTGAAATTATATTTGGAACATGGTTTTTGAGCCAAAGAACACACAACCTGTGAGATTTTGAGCTTATTTATATGGTTACATTATTTAACCATAAATTTTTATTCCTGTGTGTTTCCTTCTCTATGATCGTAATCTATATTTTGTTCCAACCTATATGTCCATTATTTAGTGTATTTACATGCTTGCATATGATTGAGGCCATTGTAATCACCCTTGTCAGCCACTTTGAGCCTTTTTAATCCCATTTATTCTATATTTTACCACATCACTAGCCTTAAGCAGAAAAAAAAATTAAAAACCCCAATTGAATCTTTGGTTAGCTTAAGATAGAGATTGTGCATCAACTAAGTGTGGGAAAACTCTGGAAACTTGGGTTAATAAGGGAATGTATCATGTTTCTAATTTTGAATATTGGAAAATTTGGGTACCTACTCATGTAAAACAAAAAATTAAAAATTCTATATGCATTGATATGTTATTCTAGTTTTTATGTCTCTCTAAAAAAAAAGAAGAAAAAAAAAGAGAAAAAGAAAAAGAAAAAAAAGGAGAAAGAGAAAAAGAAAAGAAAAAGAGCAAATTAAATAAGGGGACAAAATTACCCCAATGTTAAGTTAATAAAAAAAATCAATGCATATGTGATAAAATTAAAGAAAAGTTGATACATGAGTATGTGATACAAAAGTGAGAATTTTGGGTAGCTAGGCATGAATTAGAATTATATAGAGTATATGTATGTTAGGTGAAAGCTTAGATTAATTAAAGATTCAATTTATAGCTCACTTAGCCTTATATATATATATATCCCTACCTTTACCTCAGCCCCATTACAACCCTAAAAAGACCTCATGATGTTTGTATTGGTACATTAAATTTTTGTTGATTGATTAGATGAAGAACAAAGTTTAGAAAGCATGACTAGAGAAGAGTAGAGTGATTACCCTATACACTTGAGAAATTAGAGTGATATACACTTCTAGAAAGGATTCAATGCTTGATTCTATGTTCCCTACTTTCATGAGCTATCTTCTTACAAGTTTACTTATTTTTTATTGTATGATTTGATTTAGTGAAATCTGATTTATATTTGTCTTGGAGAACTTATTTACTTTTGACCAAGTAGGTAGAAACATTTTTGCATTTAGTTGCATTCATATAGATAGGTTGCATTTCATACATTCTACTACTCCTCTTCATCTTTATAGCTTCTCTTGAGCTTAGCATGAGGACATGCTATTGTTTAAGTGTGGGGAGGTTGATAAACCACTATTTTATGGTTTATCTTGTGCTTAATTGAGTGGATTTTATCAACTCTTTACCCACTTATTCATAATATTTGCATGGTTTTATATTTCCTTCCGAATTTTATTCTGTAATTGGAAACTTGCTTCCCGAGCCTTTTAATTACCAAAAATTAATTTCCCCTTACCACCATTAGATACTTTGATATGTGTGTTAAGTGATTTCAGAGATTACAGGGCAGGAATGGCTCAGAGAATGGAAAGGAAGCATGCAAAAGTGGAAGGAATACAAGAAGTTGGAGAAATTGCTAAGTTGTCCATCCTGACCTCTTCGCACTCAAACGGCTATAACTTTAGCTACAGAGGTCCAAATGACGCGGTTTCAGTTGCATTAGAAAGCTAACGTCCGGGGCTTCAACTTGATATATAATTTACCATAGCTGCCCTGACGCTAGGTGACACGACCGCGTGATTCATGCGGACGTATCGCAGTAACGAAAAACCAGCGTGGCAGATTTCGCAACCAGCAATTTCTAGGCTGTTTCTGACCAAGTTTTCGGCCCAGAAAGCACAGATTAGAAGCTATAAAGCAGGGGAATGCATCCATTCATAAAAAAGAGCTTTCACATTCACAATTTTAGGAGTAGATGTAGTTTCTAGAGAGAGAGGTTCTCTCCTCTCTCTTAGGATTAGGATTTAGGATTTCTCTTAATTTTAGGAGTGACTCTCAATCCCAGGTTCAATGTTCTTCAATTTATATTTCTCTTCTACTTTTAGATACTCTAATACTTTTATTTGTTAATTACTTATTTTGCCCATTTGATTCATAAATCTTTCATGTTAGAATCGATTGCTTTTATTAATATAATTTGAGGTATTTCAGACTTATGATTGCTCTCTTTAATTTATTAATGCTCTTTGTTTATCCAAATTATTTTCATTCAAGTAGACTTTTTTTCCTTTTGGCTTTGGTTGAGTCATTGGAAACACTTGAGTTATCAAACTCATTGTTGATTGAAAATTGGATTTCTTCATTTCATTAATTCAAGTTCCAATAACTCTAGCCTTTCCCAAGGAAAGACTAGGACCTGAGGAATCAAAATTAATTCATCCACTTAACTTACCTTCATAGTTAGAGGTTAACAAAGTGGGAGAAAAATCCAATTCTCATTACAATTGATAAGGATAACCAGGACAGGACTTCCAGTTCTCATACCTTGCCAAGAGTTTATTTTACAGTTATTTATTTATTTTTATTGCTTTGAAAATATACCTGTGCCCATTGCCCAAACTCCAGAACCCCAATTTACAAACTCATAACCAATAATAAGAACATACCTCCTTGCAATTCCTTGAGAAGACGACCCGAGGTTTAAATACTCTGTTATCAATTTTAAAGGGGTTTGTTACTTGTGACAACCAAAACGTTTGTATGAAAGGACTTTTGAAGGTTTAGAAACTATACTTGCAACGAGGATTTATCCACAAATTTGTAGACCACGCAAAAGTTCTCTCATCAAGAGGGGCATACATGAGGATCAATTTTGGGAGCTCAAGGCTTGTGAAGAACTCCATCAAAGCTTGGGGAATTTACTTGGAATAGATAGAAAGGAAGCATGTAAAAGTGGAAGGAATACAAGAAACTGAAGGAATTGCTAAGCTGTCAAGCCTGACCTCTTCGTACTAAATCAATCATAACTTGAGCTGCAGATGTCCGATTGAGGTGGTTTTAGTTGCGTTGAAAAGATAATATCTGGGGCTTCAAAATGATATATAATTTGCCATAGTTGCCATGCTGTTAGGCGATACACACGCGTGGTCACGCATACCCATGACCTTGCGAAAGTTCAAACGACACGTACACGTGGGCAACGCGTACGCGTGGGCGATGTGTACGCGTGACAGAGCCACATGCTGGACGTATCAGAAATTGCTGGGGGCAATTTATGGGCTGTTTTTGGCCCAGTTTCAAGCCTAAAAAACACAGATTAGAGGCTGCAGAGTGGGGGAATCACATTCATTCATTCATACAACTTTCATTCACATAATTTTAGGTTTTAGATGTAGCTTTCTAGAGAGAGAGGCTCTGTCCTCTCTCTAGGTTTTAGGATTCCTTTTAGGTTTAGCTTTTCTTAATCTCAAATTTCTACTTTGGTTTAATTTAGTTTTCTTCTACTCTTGTTTGTTCTAGTCCTTTAGTTTATTTATTTCCCTTGTTGATTATTCTATGTTGCCATTTTAATTTATGAATTCTCATGTTAGATTTGATTTTCTATTTAATGCAATTTGAGGTATTTCATATTTATGATTGCTTTCTTCAATTTATGTTATTGATGCATTCAATTGGTTGTTTGGATTTTGTTGTCTCTTATTAATTTCTATGCTTTTATGTTATGCCTTCCAAGTGTTTGATAAAATGCTTGGTTGGAATTTAGTGTAAATTTCTCTCCTTTTGGCTTTGGTTGAGTAATCGGAGACTCTTGAGTTATCAAACTCCTTTGTTGATTGATAATTGAAATTTGCTAGTTGATTTGGATCCCTCTAAAGCTAGTCTTTCCTTAGGAGTTGACTAGAACTTGAAGAATCAAATTGATTCATCCACTTGACTTTCCTTCATAGTTAGAGGTTAACTAAGTGGGAGCAATGGACAATTCTCATCACAATTGATAAGAATAGCTAGGATAGGACTTCTAATTCTCATACTTTTCCAAGAGCTTTTCTAGTTATTAATCTACTTTCTTGCTAATTTTATTTCCTTGTTCCTTATTTCAAAAACCCAAAAAGATACTATCTCATAACCAATAGTAACATACTTCCCTGCAATTCCTTGACAGACGACCTGAGAATTCATTGAGGAGTTCTAAACCGTCAAAAAAACCGTTCATCAAAGTGCAATTGTACCCCTATTGATTTGTGTCCTGTTAGTTATTAGTCATTTGCTATCTGTATATTTGTTTGTTTTTTTATGCTGTATGGCTTGCTAGTTTAAAATGCTTAAGATCATGCCATCTTGCTTAAGTTGTACGCTTTGTTTCCCATGCTTGAATAAAAGAAAAATTGATATAAAACAGAGAAAGAGTAAAGGTCTATTTTGATAGGAGACAGAATAAGGTTATGTGGCAGTATGTGCTGGTTCATTAGCTGATTTATGAATAAGGCTAGAGATTGGCATAACTTTGAGATATGAACTTGAGTTACATTCCATGGGACTTGACAAATGAAAGAGGTCCATAATAAAAGAATGAAAATGCAAGAGAAAGAAACAAAAAAAGAAATAAACAAGGCTGGGCACCAATGGCTTGAGATTTGGATATATGCCTGTGATGCTCTTGTACAAAGATAAGTTTGGATAACTAGATTCTAAGTGGTGCTTCATCACCTGGCAACTTTGGTTAACTAACCCGGGATTGCCAACCGAAAGTCCACCATCAAGAGCTACTTTGAGACAAAGCATTTAGTGACCCAAAGAGGTGCTGGGCATCAATTTTCAAAGAACAAAAGAAGCTAAATGCCTCTGATGTGTGTGTGCTAAGGAGAGGCTTGAGCAAGTAAGCCCTTAGGGGTGTCTCAACACCTAGCATCTTGAACCAACTGGGGCAACAATGCTGGCTGAAAGCTTACTCTAAAGAGCTGCCTTAACACACAGCAGTTAGCCTCAGCAAGCAATAAATCTCAATCAAAAGAAAAAGAGCAAGAAAAAAAAAACTAAGGACCAAGCAATAACAACTCTCATTTTTTGTGTAATTCAAGTAAGGATCCAAAGAGTGTTGATACCTTAGCCACAGAATAAAAATCACTAAAACACCATGCATGAAAACCCCATTAATCAGAATTGAAATGCCTTCCAATAAGGACTCATATTTCTCTCTCTTTTCATTCATTCTTCCTGTGTTCTACCGCTTGCTTGGGAACAAGTAAGATCTAAGTATGGTGTTGTGATGCATTCGCATTATAGCTAGACTAGCTAGTTAGTTTAGTCAATTTTAGTTCAATTTCATGCATAATATTCAAATAAACAAGCACTTAGATGGATTCTCTCATCATACTTTGATAGATTAAGGACTAGACGAATTTTGATCAATTTCATGCAAACAATTGAAGAAAAGTATGAATGAGTGAGTTATCTAATGTTAGTTGCTTAAGAGATAGGGCTTTGATGTATTGCTATTCTTTTTTATGATCATAAACAGGGGAAAAAAGTGCCAAATGACCTTCAAAGAACACCTCACAGCCAACAGCGCTACGCTCACTTAAGCTGAAGAATGCTACGTTCTCCTGCAGCATGGCTCCTAGCGTTACGCTCTCTTTCAAAGATCGCTACATTTTTCACCAAGAGAGTTTTTCCAGCGACGCGTACTCGTCGAAGTGGTAATTTTTGAAGACCACGCATACGCGTGGATGACGCGTACACGTGGATATGAGCAGCGTTCTTCAACCAAGAGCACTACGGTCTCCACTAAAGAGCGCCTGCGATACTTTTAAAAAGTGGAATTGAAGATTTGCCATTGACGCGTACGCGTATGTGACGCGTGCGCGTATAAGTGACAATTGTGAAGAGTCACGCGAACGCGTGGGTACAGCAGCAGTGTGGAAGTGATTTTCTGAGCCCATGCATATACGTGGATGACGCACACGCGTGTGGAGCGCTCTTGGCAAGAACGCTACGCTCGCCTGGAGAGCGCACTAAAGATGAGACGTACGTGTAGGTAACGTGTACGCGTGGGAAGTGTTGAAGATCGTAATGATGTGCATGCGTGGGTGACGCATACGCGTCGATGCCTGAGCGCTCTGTTTTCCTAAAGAGTGCTACGTTCTCCTGGAGCAAGATTTTCCACCAACCAAAAAAAAAAGCCTATTTTGAAGAGTTTCCAAGTACATCTGAAGAAGCAAGTACACGAGTATAAATAGTTGGCATCTGGGATTATTGGGGAATTCTTTTGTATCGATTTTTTTTCAGTTTTTTTTCTATTTTAGATCTCTTTTGTACTTTTCACTTTTAAATTTTACTTTCTGCTGAGAATCTGCATGACTTTTCTTTCTCTTTACAGTTCTATTTTCCAATTTCATTTTTGTTTCCAGTTTTATTTTCTCTTTCTCTTCTATGCTTAGTTTAATTTTCAATTTGAGCATTCTGTTTGAATTTAGAGTTACGAATCACTAAACCCCAATTTTATTAGGGGGAGGAGCTCTATTATAATCATAATGAATGAATAAAATTCTTCTTCTTCTCAATTCATTTGGGTAGTTGATGATTGGACTTTTGTGTGGTCCAGAATTCACAATAAATTCTCGTTGCAATATAGTTTCTAAACCAACAATAATCCTTTCATACAAAAACTTGGTTGTCACAAGTACAAACCCCTAAATTTAAAAACCGAAGTATTGAACCTCAGGTCGTTCTCCCTAGGAATTACAATAAAGTGCCTTGTTATTGGTTATGGAGCTATATTTGGGGTTTTTGAGATATTAGACATGAAAGGTATATGGAAATGAAAATAAACGAACAACTAGAAAGCTCTTGGCAAGGTTGTGAGAATTAGAATTCCTATCCTAGTTATCCTCCTCAATTGTGACCACAATTATCCATTGCTACCACTTATTTAACCTCTAATCATGGAGAAAAATCAAGTGGATGAATCAACTTGATTCCACAAGTCCTAGCCAACTCCCAAGGGAAAGACTAGCTTTAGTGGTATCCAAATGAGTTAGCAACTTCTAATTATCAATCTACAAAGGAATTAGATAACTCAAGCGTCACCAATTACTCTACGAAAGCCAAGAGGAACAAAATCTACACTAAAATCCAACCAAGCATTTCATCAAACACTTGGAAGGCATAAAAGGAAAGCAAAGTAAATTGATAACAACAATGAAATCTAACAACTACTTATTGCAAGGAATTAATAACAACAATCAAAAGAAACACAATTATTATGAATTACCTCAAATTGAATTGGAAGAAATAGAAGAGACAAGAGTAGATCTAGAACAAAATATAGAAGCAACATAAAGGAAATTACAACAAAAGACTAGAAGAAGATGATTGCAACAACAAAGAATTGAGAAGAAAAAGTAGAGGAAAGCATGAATTGAAATCTAGATCTAAGAACTAAACCTAATCCTAGAGAGAAGTGAGAGTTTCTCTCTCTAAAACTAACCTAAACTAAACTAATATGTGAAAGTATCTAAAGTATGTTGATTCTCCTTCAATCCTTGGCTTAAATAGCATCATAAATGAGTTGGATTGGGCCCACAAAGCTTTAGAATTCGCTGGCCACGTATTGCCTTAAGTGGTTCATATGGCAGCAATGATGCGTGCACGTACAGTACGCGTACGCATCACCATACTTGTAGCAAATATGGCAAATCTTATATCATTTCGAATCCCCGGATGTTATCTTTCCAACGAAACTGGAACCGCATCATTTGGACCTCTGTAACTCAAGTTATGGTCGTTTAAGTGCGAAGAGGTCGGCTTGACAGCTTTTGCGATTTTTTCATGAGTTCTCCATTTTTACATGCTTTTCCTTCATTTCCTTGATCCAATCTTTGCGTCCTAAATCTGAAATCACTTAACAAACATATCAAGGCATCTAATGGAATCAAAGGTAAGTTAAGATTAAACAATTAAGGACCTAAAAAGCATGTTTTCACTCTAAAGCACAATTAAAGGAGAATTTACAAAACCATGCTATTTCATTGGATAAATGTGGGAAAAGATGATAAAACCCTCTAAATCAAGCACAAGATAAACCCTACAAATGGGGTTTATCAACCTCCCCACACTTAAACTAAGCATGTCCTCATGCTTAAACTAAGACAAAGCAAAGGGTATCAACATTTATTCAATGAGGTCTAACTAAATGCACCCTACCTATATGCAACTATCTACATGAATGCAACTAAATGCAAAATGATTCTACCTACTTGGTTAAAAATAAATCAATCCTCCAAGACATACATGCACAAGTAGGGCTAAGGTCCCATGACGACTCATGAATCCTACCAATTTAAATATCAAAATGAAGTTCAAGTAGACTTGCAAGAAGAATGCTCATGAAAGCTGGGAACCAAGGAATTGAGCATCGAACCCTCACCGGAAGTGTTTGCACTCTAGTCGCTCAAGTGTGTAGGGTCGATTCTCTCAATTCTCCCCTAATCATGCTTTCTAAGATTTGTTTTTCTTCTAACAATCAACATATATTTCATGCATGCATACAAGTATCATGAGGTCTTTTCTTTAGGTTGTAATGGGGCTAGGGTCAAGGTAAGGATGCATATTTGGTCAAGTGAGCTTGAAATTTGAATCTTTGATAAGCTTAAACTTTTCACCTAACCTATGACATCCTATACAATTTCAAAGCTAACCTAACTACCCATTTTTTTCACTTTTTCACATACTCATGCATTTCCTTTGATCACAACACATATGCATTGATTTTATTTGAGCTTTACTTGGGGCATTTTGTCCCCTTTTTGTTACTTTTCTTTTCTTTTTCTTTTCCTTCTATATTTTTTTTCCATATTATTATTATTATTTTTTTCTTTTTTTTTGTCTTTCTAATTATTTTTTTCTTTCTTTTGCTTTGCAATATATACAAAAATATCAATGCATAAGGTTTTACATTTAATCAATACATGAGTATGCACCCAATCCCCAAATATAGAAATACAAAACAAAAACTACCCTTTTATTCACCCAATGTCCCAAATTTCCCACACTTGAATGATACTCATACTCACTAGCCTAAGCTAATCAAAGATCCAAATTAAGGACATTTATTATTTTCCGCTTTAAGGCTTGTAATGTGCTAAAATTATGAACAAAGTGGGTTAAGCATAGGCTCAAATTGGCTAACAATGGAAGATAAAAGGTAGGCTATTTGGGTAAGTGAACTAAATGAAATAATGGCCTCAATCATGTAAATGCATGAATACACAGAATAATGGACATAAAGAATCAAACAAATCAAAGATCACAATCATAGAAAGAGAATAATGCACACAAGAAGGGAAAATAAGTGGTTATAAGATGTAACCACGCCATTAGGCTCAAATCTCACTTGCTTGTGTTCTTAGCTCAAAAACCATGTTCCAATATAAATTCTTCCAAGCAAGTTCAACAAAAAGTTTTCAAACTAGTAGGTTGCCCTAAAAATAATTTCTTGGAAAAGAAATCATCACCCTAACCAAGTAGTCCTAATAGGAAAGAAGTGGTAAAAATATGTACAAATTCTAACTAACATGCAACCTATCATGCAATGCAACAACTATCTAGCGAAGAAAATAAAAAGAAATTGGTGTTGAACAAGAAAATTGTTACCCATGGAGATCGGTCGAACGACCTCCCCACACTTGAAGATTACACCGTCCTCGGTGCATGCAAAGAAGAACAAGGTGGATGGGTTGCTACAATTGATGAGCTTCCTCAAAAGGTTGCACGGATGACTTGTTTGTTGCCCCATTTCGAAGCTTTCCCTTTTCCTTTTTTTCTTGGTGGCCAACCTAAAGGAAGAGAAAAAGAAAGAAAATTAAGCCTATAACAAAGATATCACAGCAAAGAGAACATAGGCGAGGGCTAATGCCAAATAAGGGTAAGGTTCTCACTACATGGTAGCTACAACATGTGAGTGAGAAAACAATATAGGCAAAGGGCATATGAACTAACACTTGATGCAAGAGTAAAGTCAAAGCATGAAGAGCATAGTGAGCATCAAGTTCAAATAAGAAAAAGTGGGTAATGAAAGACAAAATTAGGTCATATCAATGCACAAAGACACAAGAGTCATACAAGATTAAGCATTGATTTAAAGGTTTCATCACCCAACAATATCAAACAAGTCAAGAAGCACCAAAATAATGCAAGAAAGTCTCAACGATTGAGTATAAGAATGCAACACCATTATTAAAATGAGAAAAAACTATAGAAACAAAATTAAAATGCAAAGAATAAAAGTATGCAAATGCAATAGATAAAAGAAAATGGAAAAAAAGAAAAAAAATTTTATCATGTACGCATACGCGTCAGTGGTTTTGTGCCAAAGGCACAATGCGCGCGCAGCGTTCGCACAACTCTCGGGTTTTTGGCTTGGGGGTGTAATTTCTCAATCCACGCCTACGCGTACATGACGCGTGCACGCGGATTGGCGAAAATGCTTAATGCACGCGTATGCGCGCAGTGCGCATATGTGCGGATGGTGCTTTTTTTTTTCAAAAATTTTTTCTATGTTTTTGCACCATTCCAAGCATTCCAAACCTCCAAATAACTACCAAAACACCCTAAAACCTTATTTAACATACTAAACTACCAATTAAACTCAACAAACTAAACAAAACATGAAATCAAACCTATTCTATTAATATTTACAAAAGAGAAAAATGAAAAGAGTTTACCATGGTGGGGTGTCTCCCACCTAGCACTTTTGTTTATTGTCCTTAAGTTGGACTTATGGGGAGCTCCTCTCAGGGTGGTTTGTGCTTGAAGCTATCCTTGAACTCCCACCAATGCTTGGTTCTCCATTGTGCCCTAAGATTTCTTATTTGTTGCACCAAATGTTGATGGAGTTCTTCACAAGCTTGGGGCTCCCAAAGTTGATCCTCTTTTTGTGATCCGGGATCCCACACTTTATTTTCACACCCGTCTTGAAGTTGATCATCATTATTAGTCCAACCGGGTGGTGAACAAGGTGAATTCTCTATAAAGTGACCAACAATCCTTCTAGACCCATCTAGGTGAGCACTACTCCAACCATTATATCTCATGTTTGATGCATCAACCATAATGAGCCTTGACTTACAACGCCAACCACGAAACATCTTTCTTTTATGCATCATCCCACAAAGCATCCTAAGTTGGCCATCCGTTTCAAGCAAACCATATTTAAGTGGGATAATAAAGCTAATAGAAATGAGTTTCACCCACTCAAATGAAGGTGTAGATGGTAACCTAGGCAAAGGTGATTCCAAGGGTCTTGACAAAGCGTATTCAATTCCCCTCCTCCTTTTTCTAAGGACTTCCACCTCTTTACAAGATTTCTCAAATGTAATCCTTTGTTCAACAATTCACCATAACCATTGGATTAGTATACATCATAGAATGGCTCTTCTTCATAGTGCATAGGTGGAGGTTGTTGCCATGAAGATTGATCATATGCATATGGCTCCTCCCACCTTTGGTTATCCCATGCTTGATGCATATCTTCATTGTAGCTCCCATTTCCTACAATATAGTTGTAATCACACTCATAGCCAACATGAGAATTCATGGTGAAAAGAGAAAATAAAATTCAAAAGCTAATAGCAAAATAATGAAACAAAGTCCTAAACTAGCAAAGACTAGCAAACAATCCAAAAATCAAGCTATTCACAATATTTACATATATACAATAACCAATAACATAACACCATTGCAATTCCCCGGCAACGGCGCTTATTAGATGATTGGACTTTTGTGTGGTCTAGAATTCACAATAAATTCTCGTTGCAATATAGTTTCTAAACCAACAATAATCCTTTCATACAAAAGTTTGGTTGTCACAAGTACAAATCCCTAAATTTATAAACCGAAGTATTGAACCTCGGGTCGTTCTCCCTAGGAATTGTAATAAAGTTCCTTGTTATTGGTTATGGAGCTATTGATAAACCCCGATTTTGTGGTTTATCTTGTGCTTAATTTGGGAGATTTTATCACCTTTTCTCACATTTATTCAATGAAATAGCATGGTTTTACAATTCTCCCTTGATTTGTGCTTAAATGTGAAAACATGCTTTTTACGCTTTAAAATAGCTAAATTTAATCCACTTTAAATCCATTCGATACCTTGATATGTTTGTTGAGTGATTTCAGGTTCATAAGGCAAGTATTGGATGGAAGAACTGAGGAGAAAAGCATGCAAAGTGGGAGAACTCATGAAGAAATGAAGGAACCGTAAAGCTGTCAAGCCTGACCTTCTAGCACTCAATCCCATGTACGCGTGCGCGCCGATTCTGCCCGTGGGTCCATTTTAATGAAATCGCTCCCAGCGATTTTGCAGCTCATTTTGGGCCCAATCCAACCCATTTCTGATGCTATTTCATGCAGAATTCAAGCTTGGGCAAGGGGGGAGCAATTTTTTCGTAATATAGCATCATGTAGGTTAGTTTCTAGAGAGAGAAGCTCCCTCTTCTCTCTAGAATTAGGTTAGGTTAATCTTTCATAGATTTAGGTTCAATTACATGTTTTCATCTTGTTTCTTTTATGAATTCTTGCTTCTACTCTTTCATTCTCATGATTTGTAGTGTTAATTTCCCTTTTCGCTCTCTTTTATGTTCATGAATGTTCATGTTGAATTTGATTTTCTTTTAATGAAATTCATGTTTGATGTTTCTTTTATTGATGATTTGAATTATGATCTTGTTTCCTTGCAATTTGTAGTTAGTAGATTTTACTATTCTTGCACATTTTACTATGCTTTCCATTTGTATCCACCTAGTGTTTGACAAAATACTTGGTTGGGTCTTAGAGTATATTTTTGAGCATTCTTGGCTTGGAGAGAGTAATTAGGCAATCTTGGGTCATGAAAACCCAACTCATGTTGGTGATCTAGAGTTGTTAGCTAATATTGTTTCCATTGACGCTAATCTTTTGCTAATTAAATTAGTAAGTTGATTAGGACTTTTGGAATATTGTTTCCACTGACGCTAATCTTTTGCTAATTAAATTAGTGAGTTGATTAGGACTTTTAGATTGAGATTAGCTAGTCTTGTTAGACTTTCTCTCATGGAAGATAATATGATACCTTCTTCCAATGTTGGAGATGACGTAATAAGATAAATTCTTGTTATTATTGTGGTATGATTGATTAGTCTTGTTTGACTTTCTCCCTATTTGTTGGAGTTGACTAAATAAGATGAATTAATCATTGCATGACTAGGATAGAAAGCCTATGATCTCAACACTTGCCATGAATGTCTCTCTTTATTAATTTCTTTCTTTAATTGCTTGCTTACTTTACTCTTCTTGTCATTTAATTTTTTTCTTGCCATTTACTTTCTTGCAAAAAATATAGAAACCAACCCCTTACCCCCTTTATAGCCAATAATTAAGCACTTCATTGCAATTCCTCGTGAGATGACCCGGAGTCTAAATACTTCGGTTAATTCTTATTGGGGTTTGTACTTGTGACAACCAATATTTTTGCATGAAAGGATTCTTGATTGGTTTGGAAACTATACTTCACAACGAGACTTCATTAGCTAAATTCTAAACCGTCAAGAATTCGTTCATCAAAATGGCGCCGTTGCCGGGGAGTTGCAATGGTGTTACATTATTGGCTATTGTGAATATTGTGAATATGTTTGCCTTTTGCTTATTTGTTAGTTTTTGTTAGGCTTAGGACTTTGTTGCTTATTTTTGTAGCTTTTGTTTTTTATTTGCTATTATGAATTCTCATCACTTTGGCTACGAGTTTGGTTCAAACTATGTTGTAGGAAATGGGAGCAACAATGAGGATGTGCATAAAGGATGGAACAATCAAAGATGGGAGGAGCCTCAAGTGATTGATCTAACTTATTGGCAACAACCACCTCCAGTTTCTTATGGGTATAATTCTAATCCTAATGCATATCAATTTAATGGATGTGGTGACCCTTATTGTGATTGTCAACAACCACCACCACATGCCTATGAACCACCCCCTCAACATGATTTTGAACCACCTTACTCACAAGCCCCCTACCACCAAACACCTCATTATGACCCTAATTCTTATCCATCATACCAACCACTTTATGAACCATATGAACCACACATGGAACCACCACCATTCTAACACAATTACTCTCAAGAACCACCTCAATATACACCACCTCCATACCCTTACCAAGATGAACCACCTTCCAACTATAATGCCTTTCCCTCAAACAATGAACCCTCTCTTCCACCACCGCCCTCTGATGAAGCCTCCATGTTGGAATTGAGAGATCTTGAATCTCATATCTTAAGGCGACGAGAGGAGGATGAAAAGAAGTTTAAAGAGCAAGGAGCCAAAATGGCTATCCTAGTGGAAGCCGTTAGCAATATGGCCTCCTCCCAACTAAGCCCAAGAAACCAAGGCATTCCCATTGATGAATGTGGAGAGGCAATTAAGGAGCATAGTGAGGGAGTGAGTTTAGAGCTTCAAGGTGAAGAAGAGGATTTGAAGCAAGGAGTGCAACAAGAGGAGGAAGTTAAGATAATTGAGCCGGAAGAAGTGGTTGAAGCCTTCGAAGAGGTTGACCAAGAGATGGATTCAATCATTGAAGAATTCTTATGTATAATTGAATCCTCTCCAATTGGGTTTGACATAGAGGGTAGGGAAGAAGATACCTCGCCTCCCGTACCTTTGGTGAGCAATGAAGAAGAAACTGAATTGGAAGCAAGCCACCAAGAGGAAGAGGTTGAAGTTGAGGAAAGTTGTAAGGAGGTGGAGAAAGTCAAGGAAGAGCACAAGGGAGTGGAGCTTGCAAGATCATTGGGACCACCCCTTCCTAAGTCACCATTTAACACAACATTCAAGTGGGTAAAATTCTTATCCCTAAGCTTTGCTTTCTCACTTGAATATGGTTTGATTGAAAATGATGGTCAACTTAGAGAAGTTAAGAGGTTGGAAACATCACTCTAAGTTCATGATGGTTGCATGCTCAAAGTTGGATAGCAATGGTTGGTGTAAAACCAAATGGCATGGGTCTAGGAGGTTGTTTGGAAGCTTCTTTGAGAATTCTAAGGTTATGCCACCCGGATGGAATAATGATGATCAAATTAAGGACGGGTATCAAAACAAAGTGTGGGATCCCGGATCGCACAAGGAGAATCAATTTTGGGAGCTCATGGTTTGTGAAGAACTCCATCAAAGCTTGAAGATATTAAAATTGAAGAATGTAGCTTATTGGAGACTCAAGCATTGTTGGATGTTCAAGGATAGCTTCAAGCACAAGCCACCTTGATGAGGATCTCCCCATAAGTCCAACTTAAGGACAATAAACAAAAGTGCTAGGTGGGAGACACCCCACCATGGTAAACTCTTTTCATTTTTCGCTTTTGTAAGTATTGGTAGAATAGGTTTGATTTCATGTTTTGTTTCATTTGTTGAATTTATTTGGTAGTATAATATGTTAAATGAGGTTTTAAGGTGTTTGGGTAGCTGTTTGGAGGTTTGGAATGCTTCGATTGGTGCAAGAACATAGAAAAATTTTGAAAAACAGAGCACCAACCCGCGTGCGCGCACCTGGCGTGTACACGTGCCTCAAGCATTTTCGATCATTCATGCGGACGCGCCATGTACGCGTACGCGTGGATGCAAATATCTCACCCCTCCATACATTGACCCGAGAGTTGCGCCTACACAGTGCCAGCACCATGCCTGAGGCATAAACCACCCGCGCGTGAGCGCACCTGGCGCGTACGCGCCGTTGATGTTAATTGCGCAATGCGCGCGGACGCATGCTGTGCGTGTGTGCATCGATAGCGCTACCCGCCCTCTCAGCCAAAAACCAGAGAGTTATGCCCAGTTTGTGCCTATTTTGTGCCTGCAACCCACACATGCGCGCACCTGGCGCGTACGCGCGCTCTGGCCAATTGCGCATCGGCGCGGAAGCGTGCATGACGCGTTCGCACCGGTCCAAAAAAAAAATTTTCTTTTTTTCCATTTTCTTTTATTTCATTTGCTTATTTTCATTTATTGCATTTTAATTTTGTTTTTATAGCTTGTTCTTATCTTTTTTTCTAAGTTTCTTATTTTAATAATAGTGTTGAATGCTTTTACTCAATTGTTGAGAATTTCTTAGTTAATCTTGGTGCTTCTTGACTTGTTTGATATTGTTGGGTGATGAAACTTTTAAATCAATGCTTAACCTTGTATGATCCTTGTACCCTTTGTGCATTGATATAAAATTACATGTCTTTCATGACCCACTCTTTCTATTTGAACTTGATGCCTTTAAGTGCTCTTCATGCTTTGACTTCTCTCTTGCATCAAGTGTTAGTTAATATGCCTTAGCTTATATTATTTTCTCACTTACATGCGTAGCTAACATGTAGTGAGAACCTTACTCTTACTCGGCATTAGCCCCTGCCTATGTTCTAATTGCTTTCATATCTTTGTTATAGGCTTAATTCTCTTTCTTTTTCTTTTCTTTTAGGTTGGCCACCAAGAAGGAAAGGAATGGAAAAGCTTCTAATGGGGCAACAAACAAGTTCATCCGCACAACCCTTTAAAGAAACTCATCAATTGTAGCAACCTGTCCGCCTTGCTTTTCTTTGCATGCACCGAGGACGGTGCAAATTTCTAAGTGTGGAGAGGTCGCCGACCGACCTCCATGGGTAACAACTTCCTTTTTCAACACCAATTTTTTAATTTTTGTCTTTGTTAGATTAGTTGTTGCATTTCATGATAGATTGCATGTTAGTTATAATTTGTATATATTCTATCACTTCTTTTTTATGTTAGGACCACTTGGTTAGGGTGATGACTTCTTTTCCAAGAAAAATTATTTTTAGGGCACCCTACCAATTTGAAAAAAAAATTTTGTTGTACCTGCTTGAAGAATTTATTTTGGAACATGGTTTTTGAGCTAAGAATACAAGCATGTGAGTTTTGAGCCTAATTGTGTGGTTACATCATATAACCACTTATTTTCATTCTTGTGTGCATTGTTCTCTTCTATGATTGTAATCTTTGATTTGTTTGATTCTTTATGTCCATTATTCTATGTATACATGCATTTATATGATTGAGGCCATCATTTCATATAGCTCACTTACCCAAATAGCCTACCTTTCATCAACCATTGTTAGCCAATTTTGAGCCTATTTAATCCCTTTTGTTCTTAATGTTAGCACATCACTACCCATAAGCGAAAAACAATAAATGTCCTTAATTTGGATCTTTGATTAGCTTAGGCTAGTGAGGGTGTGTATTATTTGGGTATGGGAAACCTGGGGACATTGGTTGAGGTAAAAGTGTAATTTTTATTTTTGTTGAAAATATTGGGAATTGGGTACATATTCATGCACTATATGTAAAACCATATGCATTGATACGTTTGTATATACTTTAGAAAAAAAATGACAAAGAAAAAAAAACATATATATATAAAAAAATAGAAAAAGAAAAAAAAAGAAATATAAAGGGGACAAAATGCCCCAAAGTAAAGTTCAATAAAAATCAATGCATATGGAATGTGAATTAAAAAGAATGCATGAGTATCTGAAAAAGTGAGAATCATGGGTAGCTAGGTACTATATTAGAATTTTATAGGTTGTTATATAGGTTAGGTGAGAGCTTAGGCTAATCAAAGATTCAAATTTCAAGCTCACTTCACCATATGCATCCATACCTTTACCCTAGCCCCATTACAACCTATGAATAAGCCCTCATGATGAATGTATGCATGCATTGAATAATTGTTGATTGTTAGATGAAAAATAAATCATGGAAAGCATGATTAGAAGAGAATTGAGTGATTGACCCTATACACTTGAGCGATTAGAGCGGATACACTTCCGGTGAGGGTTCGATGCTCAATTCCTTGTTCCCGGCTTTCATGAGCTTTCTTCTTACAAGTCTATTTGAACTTCATTTTTACATTTTTGAATTGGTAGGATTTATGAATCATCATACTACTTAGCCCTACATGTGAATATGTGTTCTTGGAGATTGATTTACTTTTAACCAAGTAGGTAGAATCATCTTGCATTTAGTTGCATTCATGTAGATAGGTTTATATAGTTTATTTGCATTGAATAAATGTTCATACCCCTTTTCTTATCCTTCTTTATTCTTAGCATGAGGACATGCTTGGTTTCAGTGTGGGGAGATTTGATAAACTCCGATTTTGTGGTTTATCTTGTGCTTAATTTGGGGGATTTTATCACCTTTTGTCACATTTATTCAATGAAATAGCATGGTTTTACAATTCTCCCTTGATTTGTGCTTAAATGTGAAAACATACTTTTTAGGCCTTAAAATAGCTAAATTTAATCCACTTTAATTCCATTCGATGCCTTGATATGTTTCTTGAGTAATTTCAGGTTCATAAGGAAAGTATTGGATGGAAGAAGTGAGGAGAAAAGCATGCAAAGTGGGAGAACTCATGAAGAAATGAAGAAACCGTAAAGCTGTCAAGCCTGACGTTTTGGCACTCAATCAACCATAACTTGAGCTATAGAGGTCTAAATGAGGCGGTTCCAGTTGCGTTAGAAAGCTAACATCTGGGGCTTCGAAATGATATAAAATTTGCCATATGTTACTTCGCGCTCAGGGGCGCGCATGCGCCATGTACACTTGCGCGCCGATTCTGCCCGTGGGTCCATTTTAATGAAATCGTCCCTAGCGATTTTGCAGCTCATTTTGGGCCCAATCCAACCCAGTTCTGATGCTATTTCATGCAAAATTCAAGCTTGGGCAAGGGGGGATCAATTGTTTGGTAGTATAGCATCATGTAGGTTAGTTTCTAGAGAGAGAAGCTTCCTCTTCTCTCTAGAATTAGGTTAGGTTAATCGTTCTTAGATTTAGGTTCAATTAGATGTTTTCATCTTATTTCTTTTATGAATTCTTGCTTTTACTCTTTCATTCTCATGATTTGTAGTGTTAATTTCCCTTTTCGCTCTCCTTTATGTTCATGAATGTTCATGTTGAATTTGATTTTCTTTTAATGAAATTTATGTTTGATGTTTCTTTTATTGATGATTTGAATTATGATCTTGTTTCCTTGCAATTTGTAGTTAGTAGATTTTATTATTTTTGCACATTTTACTATGCTTTCCATTTGTACCCACCAAGTGTTTGACAAAATGCTTGGTTGGACCTTAGAGTAGATTTTTGAGCATTCTTGGCTTGGAGAGAGTAATTAGGCAATCTTGAGTCATGAAAACCCAACTCATGTTGGTGATCTAGAGTTGTTAGCTAATATTGTTTCCATTGACGCTAATCTTTTGCTAATTAAATTAGTAAGTTGATTAGGACCTTTGGAATATTGTTTCCATTGACGCTAATCTTTTGCTAATTAAATTAGTGAGTTGATTAGGACTTTTGGATTGAGATTAGCTAGTCTTGTTAGACTTTCTCTCATGGAAGATAATATGATACCTTCTTCCAATGTTGGAGATGACGTAATAAGATAAATTATTGTTATTATTGTGGTATGATTGATTAGTCTTGTTTGACTTTCTCCCTATCTATTTGTTGGAGTTGACTAAATAAGATGAATTAATCATTTCATGACTAGGATAGAAAGCCTATGATCTCAACACTTGCCATGAATATCTCTCTTTATTAATTGCCTTTTTTAATTGCTTGCTTACTTTACTCTTCTTGTCATTTAATTTTTTTCTTGCCATTTACTTTCTTGCAAAAAATATAAAAACCAACCCCTTACCCCCTTTATAGCCAATAATTGAGCACTTCATTGCAATTCCTCGTGAGACGACCCGGAGTCTAAATACTTCGGTTAATTCTTATTGGGGTTTGTACTTGTGACAACCAATATTTTTGCGTGAAAGGATTCTTGATTGGTTTGGAAACTATACTTCACAACAAGTATTCATTAGCTAAATTCTAAACCGTCAAGAATTCGTTCATCAGCTATGTTTGGGGTTTTTGAGATATTAGACATGAAAGGTAAATGGAAATGAAAATAAACTAACAACTAAGAAGCTCTTGGCAAAGTTGTGACAATTACAAATCATATCCTAGTTATCCTCCTCAATTGTGACCACAATTATCCATTGCTACCACTTAGTTAACCTCTAATCATGGAGGAAAGTCAAGTGGATGAATCAACTTGATTCCACAAGTCCTAGCCAACTCCCAAGGGAAAGACTAGCTTTAGTGGTATCCAAATTGGTGCACGAAATTGGAAATCACAATTCTTCACAAATTCGCACAACTAACCAGCAAGTGCACTGGGTCGTCCAAGTAATACCTTACGTGAGTAAGGGTCGATCCCACGGAGATTGTTGGTTTTGAGCAAGCTATGGTTATCTTGCAACTCTTAGTCAGGATATTAATTTGTGGTTATCAATTGACTTGCAAATGAACAAGAGAGCATGAATTAAAGGTTACTTGTTATGCAGTAAATGAGAATATGTTGGAGTTTTGGAGATGCTTTGTCTTTTGAATCTCTGCTCTCTCCCTATCTTCTTCTTCACGCATGCACGTCCCTCCTATGGCAAGCTGTGTATTGGTGGATCACCGTTGTCAATGGCTACCATCCTTTCTCTCAGTGAAAATGGTCCAGGTGCGCTGTCACCGCACGGCTAATCATCTGTAGGTTCTCGATCATACCGGAATAGGATTTACTATCCTTTTGCGTCTGTCACTACGCCCAGCACTCGCGAGTTTGAAGCTCGTCACAATCATCCAATCCCAGAATCCCACTCGGAATACCACAGACAAGGTTTAGACTTTCCGGATTCTCAAGGAAGTTGCCAATGGATTCTAGCTTATACCACGGAGATTCTGATTAAGGAATCTAAGAGATACTCATTCAATCTAATGTAGAATGAAAGTGGTTGTCAGGCACACGTTCGTAGGTTGAGAATGGTGATGAGTGTCACAGATCATCACATTCATCATAATGAGGCGCGAATGAATATCTTAGATAGGAACAAGCGTGATTGAATAGAAAACAGAAATACTTGCATTAATTCATCGAGACACAGCAGAGCTCCTCACCCCCAACAATGGAGTTTAGAGACTCATTCCGTCAAAGAGTACAAAGTTCAGATCTAAAATGTCATGGTATCCTAAATAAATCTCTAAAAGTTGTTTAAATACTAAACTAGTAACCTAGGTTTACAGAAAATGAGTAAACTATGATAGATAGTGCAGAAATCCACTTCTGGGGCCCACTTGGTGTGTGCTGGGGCTGAGACTAAAGCTTCTCACGTGCCTGGGTTGTTTTGGGCATTCAACGCCAGGCTGTAACCTGTTTCTGGCGTTGAACTCCAACTTGTAACGTGTTTCTGGCGCTGGACGCCAGACTGCAACATGGAACTGGCGTTGAACGCCAGTTTACGTCATCTATCCTTGAGCAAAGTATGGACTATTATATATGGCTGGAAAGCCCTAGATGTCTACTTTCCAACGCAACTGAAAGCGCGCCAATTGGACTCTTGTAGCTCCAGAAAATCCATTCCGAGTGTAGAGAGGTCAGAATCCAACAGCATCAGCAGTCCTTTTTCAGCCTGAATCAGATTTTTGCTCAGCTCCCTCAATTTCAGCCAGAAAATACCTGAAATTACAGAAAAATACACAAACTCATAGTAAAGTCCAGAAATATGAATTTTGCCTAGAAACTAATGAAAATAAACTAAAAACTAACTAAAACATACTAAAAACTATATGAAATTAAACCCAAAAAGCGTATAAAATATCCGCTCATCACAACATCAAACGTAAACTGTTGCTTGTCCTCAAGCAACTAGACAAATAAAATAGAATACAAATAAGTTATGAAGCAATAATATTTTAGAGTTTTTGAGTGAAGCTCAGATTCTAATTAGATGAGCGGGACTAGTGGCTTTTTGCTTTTGAACAGTTTTGGCATCTCACTTTATCCATTGAAGCTCAGAATGATTGGCATCTATAGGAACTTAGAATTCAGATAGTGTTATTAATTATCCTAGTTCAGTATGTTGATTCTTGAACACAGCTACTTTATCAGTCTTGGCCGTGGCCCTAAGCACTTTGTTTTCCAGTATTACCACCGGATACATAAATGCCACAGACACATAATTGGGTGAACCTTTCTAGATTGTGACTCAGCTTTGCTAAAGTCCCCAATTAGAGGTGTCCAGAGTTCTTAAGCACACTCTTCTTTTTGCTTTGGACCTTGACTTTAACCGCTCAGTCTCAAGTTTTCACTTGACACCTTCACGACACAAGTACATGGTTAGGGACAGCTTGGTTTAGCCGCTTAGACCAGGATTTGGTTTCCTCAGGCCCTCCTATCCACTGATGCTCAAAGCCTTGGATCCTTTTTATTACCCTTGCCTTTTGGTTTTAAGGGCTATTGGCTTTTTCTGCTTGCTTTTTTTTTTTTTTGCAAGCTTTGTGTTCACTGCTTTTTCTTGCTTCAAGAATCATTTTTATGATTTTTCAGATTACCAATAACATGTCTCATGTTCATCATTCTTTCAAGAGCCAACATATTTAACATTCAAGAACATCAAATTCCAAAGACATATGCACTGTTCAAGCATTCATTCAGAAGACAGAAAGCATTGCCACCACATGTAAACAATTAGAATTTGTTTTATTAAAAACTCGAAAAATATTGCCTCCTTATTCTAAAGAAAATCTTCTATTTTATTCATTTTTAATGATGATGAGAAAAATAAATTATAGCTTAATTGGGGATAAAATCAAAATATAAATACTAATTACTACTATTTATATAACTTCTAAGGTAAAACTTAAATAAGAACAATTATCACAGGGTTAAGGTTAAGATTAGAGCTCAACAACCTTGAAGTTAGGAAGTGGATGCCTCTTTAGTCTGTGGGGTGCTTGGTCCTTTGAGAGATAACTTCTGACGCTTCAGTTCCTTAAAGTCATGCCCTTGCTCTTCTTGTTCCCTGAGCAGTTTACAGAGCATGATGTTTTGATTTTGCTGTTCTTCTCTTAATTGGTCCATAGCTTCTTGCAACTTAGTAACAGATGCTTCAAGATGTTCCCAATATTCAAATTGAGGGAGTTCTGGTAGGAATTCTTGTGCCCTCCTCTTGATGGGATCATCCTGCACTTGTTGTTTTTCCATTGTGATTTTAGTGATTGGCTGCTCCACTGAGATATACTATGTTATTCCCATCTTTACTCCAGCATCTTTGCAGAGCATAGAGATTAAGCTTGGATAAGCCAACCTGGCATCCTTGGAGTTCTTGTTAGCAAGTATGTAAAATTCAGATGGGATCAGTTGATGAACTTCTACTTCTTTTCCCAACATAATGCAATGGATCATCACTGCTCTTTTAACAGTGGCTTCAGAACGGTTGCTTGTGGGCAATATAGAACGCCCAATGAAGTCCAGCCATCCTCTGGCGACTGGTTTGAGATCTTCTCTCTTGAGTTGATTTAGGACACCCTTGCTGCTAGTGGTCCACTTGCCTCCAGGGATGTATATATCCTCTAGAATCCTATCCAGGCCCTTGTTTGTTCTCATCATTCTCCTATTGAAAGAGTCTGGGTCATCTTTCAGCTGAGGTAGCTTAAAGATCTCCCTGATTTTGTCAGGGTGGATGTGAACAATCTTTCCTCTGACCAAAGTTCGATAGTCATAGAGAGCAGTTTCAGATATTCTCTGCCTGTCTGTTTGCCACAGATTAGCGTAGAATTCCTGAACCATATTTGTAACCGCCTAGCCCCGAAGAAACGGCGCTTTTTCAGGATCAAACGGAATTTTTACAGAGTTTTTAGGAATTTCTATGCATATAAGCACCTCCACTGCACAGGTGATGCGTCATCAAGCTGCTGAGTCAGCAGCTTGATTGCACAGGACACCTCTCCTAATCTAAGTAGGCACGTCGCGAAGAGTTGCATTTTTGAGCCACTTCGGGCCCGAATTTCAAAATTCTTTGGAAGCTTGTTTTTGGTGCAATCTCGGACAGCAGCAAAGGAGGTAAGGTTTGGTAAATTAATCAATGATTAGCTGTGTTCTTGAAGTGTTAAACCAGATCTTGTTGCTTGAGATATGATTTTGGGTGTATGTGTGAGGGTTTGATCATGGAAACTTGTTGTTTAATGCTTGAAAATCATGTTTATGATGGTTTTGAAGTGGCTGTTGGTGTTGCTGGAAAACGTGACATTCCAGCCATGAAAATCATGATTTTTGATGCTTATTTGATGTGTATTTGATGGCTGAAAAGTTTCTCTTTGGTTTGATAAAAATCGGGTTCAAATCGCTTTCCGAAAAGATTGAAAAACTAGCTGAAAATCAAGCAGAAATCTGATGAACTTTTGAAAAAAAAATGTTTTTGGTTTTTGGAAGACATGAAAACGTGTATTCAAGGAGTTTTGGGGTCAAAATGTAATTATTAAAAAGTTTGGGGTTGAAAATTAATTAATCAAAAATTGAAGGGCTAAAGTGCAAATATTAAAAATTATAGGGGTCAAAGTGCAATTTCCAAGAAGTCCGGGGGTCAAAATGCAATTTTTGAAAGTTAAATAAAATATTATTATTTTAATAATAAAATATTAATATATTATTTTATTAATAATATTATTTTAATAATAATATTATTTTATTAATAATAATAAAATATTGATAAAAAGACAGTTTTCCCTGAAAGCCTCAGGAAGGCAGATTTGAGTCCAGAATTCTCTAATTTCCTTTACTAAACACCTAAGAAGAGGTATAAGAGAAGATATAGAGGTATATGAGATAAAGAAACAAGATTTTTAAACCTGTGTTTAAGTTAAAAAGAAAAGGAGTTAAAAGTGATATAGCTGTGTACCTGACCTTACAGAGTAAACAAAGAATTGTAAAATGAGCTTTCTGTGATGTTGTAATGCTTGATTTATGATGATTGCTAAATGATGGAAAGTATGGTTATATGTGAATTATGAGCCTTCGGGCAATGCTTGTAAATGTTGTGCGGGGACGCCCGTATTGTGATGTTGCTTCCCAGACAGGCTGCGGTAGAGTAGTACCAGCCCTACAAGCTGAATGCTTGGTAGAGGCCTGACTTGCAAACCTGCGGTATATTGAGACCTGAGCAAATACCAGCCCTGCAAGTCGAGAGCACTTGGTAGAGGGTATGCGGTACTTAATCTGGGATTAAGTTCTGGGAAGGCCTTATCTGACTTGGAGGGTCGGATTGCGTCGGTTGCGGATCGAAACCGACAAATGAGCTCATTACCTGCAGTAGGGACAGACATGCATCATACTTGTTTGTGCATTATTTATTGCTTATCTTCTTGTGTTCTTGTACTATTCCTTGTTTGTTTGAGCATAACTGTGTGATTGCATATTAATGTGTGAATGTGCATTTACTTCCTATTTTCTCTCTTGTTCATGTGTTAGTTTATGTTGCTGTTATGTACATATTACTCTATATTTATTTATACTTCTATGACCACGGACATTATAAACGAACTTAACTGTAAAACCCGACCTTACTAAGAACTCCCCAGTTCTTACCCCTTACACCTCTACAGATGGACACGGGAGTCCTATTCTACGAGATTGATCCACCAGGACCTGGTGCGTGGCGAGTATTACATCTACTGTAAGGTACCTTGTATCCGTAATTATGTAGTTCGTGGTAAACCTTTCCAGTACCCTATTAGGACAGCATACTTTAATCTTGATGCACTCTATGACTTTCCTTTATCTTGGTTACACTCCGGCGGACCTGGGATACCTCATCCTGAGGAGCAGATGCCACCTCCACCTGACTATCCTCCTCCACCTAAACCTCCTCTACCTGATGAGCCTATACCTGTCCCGCTTATCCATGAGGCACCTCCTGCACCTTTTATCCTTGATGAGTGGGGTGTTCCTGTGTTGCCACCCGAGCTTGATCCTTTACCTGAGCCGATCGAGCCTCCTGTCTTGGATGAGCAGCAGGGACATGAGTATGATCAGATCATGGAGGCGCCACCTCCTTCTCCAGACTGTATTTTGTTTGGTAGCTATCCTTTTATGGTTCCTGTGGCTAGCAGTGGTTCCTCTGCTATCACTCCGGCAGAAGAAGAGAACGAGGAAGAAGAAGATCCAGAGGAAGATCCTAACTTCATAGTTATCTCCTCTGACAGCGATGACAATGAGCCAGGTGAGGCGCCAGCAGGCGAGCATCACCATTTGCCCGGTGATTTTCCGTGAGGTACTCTAGACCAGGATTGAGGAGACTTTTTGAGACGCCTAGTCTAACTTCAGTACATTAGAGTGTCTCCCTCACTTTTGTTAGCATGATTAGAGGGAATAGGCATATCATAGAGTTAGGCTAGCCTGGGTGCCAACTTAGGGGCTTTTGGACAGGCCAGGCCCTGGGGCGTCTTATGTACATATATGTATATACTATATGAGTCACTGACTTAGGGGTGCTGTACTATAGCTCTAGGCTTATATAACTGAGCCACTTTTGTAACATGATGTATATTATAGTGTGTTGTTCCATATAATGTTATCTTTTGTCTTATGTATGTGAATGTTTAATTATCCCTTGATATATGGAAGGTATGCGACTTTAAATTATTCTTGTTAAAAAAAATTTACTTGTAAAATTCGCAGGATTTTAACAACGTACATGCTTATATTTATTAATTAATAATACAAAAAGGAAAAACAAGTTGGTAACATTCGATTTCTAGTATGATCTAGACATGCTAGAAGTTGGGTCGTTACAAAGAGTGAGAGAGAATGAGCTGAAGCTCATATAGTTAAGTGGGTTGGTTGGGCCCTTTGATCCGGTTCATCCAGTTCGGCCCGTTTGACATAATCTTGGGCCAAATATTTTGAAATTAATGTCAAAATTCATATTTTAATTAATTCTACCTTATTTAACTATAAAATTCTATTTTCTAATTTCTTTGATTAATAATTAATTTATTAATTAATTAATTATTCGTTAATTATGCGGGATTTACACCTTCCACCTCTTCCTCTTTGAGACAAAGATCCTCTTTCTGATGGAAAGTTAAACTGTGATGGTGTTTGTGTAAGATTAGCCATAGGAATTCTACCGTGAGGTTTCTTATATCTGCCTAGCATGTCATCGTAGGCTTGGAGAAATGACTCAACTTCAGGAACCTTGTAAGTTGATAATTTTGACAAGAAAAAAGTGTTAAAGACTGTGTACTCATCTGATATATCAAGAATTGTTGAAATATGGTCATCTTGCTGAATCTGATTTTCAATGGATTGCAGGGAATTAACTAGGTCTTGGATTTTTTAGAGATAATTCGAAATGGACCCAGTTTTTCTTACTGATTTCAATTGGGCTTTCAAGCTTTGGATTATTGTAGCTGACGTTTCAGAGAAATAATCATTGAGTGTATTCCAAACCTCATGAAATTGGTGACAATGTAGAATCTTGTTCTTGAACGGCTTGTATCTCATGCAAGAATCCAAGTTGATAGAGTAAGATCATTAAGTCTCCATTGTTTGAAGGCCACAGTTTCATCTTGGTCTTCTTGGTAGCATCTTCTTCATATTGTTGCAAAATTTTGGTTTGGTAAAGGTCATCTTCAAGACTGAGGCTCTGAATTGTAAGCAACACCTGATGTCTCCATGTACTATAGTCATTGTTATCCAGCTTATCAGAGATTGGAGAGATGAGTTTCTTTGCTGAAAATTCTGATAAGGTGATTGACATGAGTGAATTCCAATTGAAGAAAGCAGAAATGAAGGAAAGAAAAAAATCTCAAAATAAAGGATGGTACACAAGAAAGAAAAGAAAGTGTGATCTACAAAGGGCAGGATCTCAGGCTCTGGATACCATGGTAACAATGGAACATGAATCAAGAATTGAATGCATAAAGGTAAGTTTAGACTATGAAAACAGAAACTGAAATGCAGTAGAATAAAACTGAAGTTTATTCATTGAGATAGAAGAATATTGTGTACATTAAGGCAAGGATATTGCTCTATATATAGAGTTCATAAGAGCTGGACATAGCAATAGGAAAATAGAAAATACCAGAACACCAGAACAAAATAATGGAATTAGAAAGTTAGTTTTGGGTCTATAACTACCATTTTACATTTACTCACTCATAATACTCTCCTCTGCTCTCATTACCTTCTACTCATAGTGTCTGTTGCTAAGCCTTCTTCTTCATCTCGATTCACTGAGTTCTTTCTCCTTCGACACTCTACTTTCTCTTGCTTCCATAGGCGATGACATTCACAACTTCTAGCTCTATTATGATGCACAACTTTCCAGCCGTCTCTGGTAACTTGAAACACAATTTTTTGTTAATGAGATAAAGATAAAAATGAGGAAGAGGATCAGAGAAGAGAGAAAGAGAGAAAGGGTGTCGAAGAGAAGAAAATGATTCTGGGAGTAAAGGAGAGAGAAACCAGAAATAGATAGGAAAAAGGAAAGGATTGAAATTTGAACATTTTTAAAAAATTGCACCCAAAATTTGCCATCTCAAAGAAAAAGATCCCGCTTAAATGATTGCAGTTTGCTATGGAGGAAAAATCAGTTCCTCATCTATTCAATACACATGTAAACAATATATGTAGCCACTTGTCAATCAGCTAGCACATTTGAGTTTGCTACACTGTTCTGCTATTCTACTTTTATATATATAAAGATAAAGATAAGCATATAATTATAGTTAGGGTATTTTTATAGATTTAATATTGTTATACATGAGTAAAATAGATTATGTCTTAGTAACATAAAATAGTTTAGTTGCGAGATTAGCTTTTGTTAGATGGTGGAATGTATTATTAGTAAGTTGTTCGACTGAGTATTAATTGTAATATTATCATATATAATTTTTAAATGTTTGATTTATGAAATTAGTTTTTTTAGATGGAATTATTAATTAATTTAATTTTGAAGATAATAAATTATGGGATGTAAAATAAATGTTTATTGTATTTTTTATTTCTGTATTTCAAATTTTAATTTCTTTTATTTTGAATATTTGTTGCAATGTAATACATTTTTTAAATCTTTGATTTACGAAATTAATTTTTTTGAATAATTAAGGATTTAGGTTATGCAATTTTAAATACAACTAAATAAGAAAATGTGAAATAATTGTTTATTATAATTTTTTATCTTTTTATTTCAAATTTTAAACTTGTATTTTTTTATTTCAAATATGCCATATATTAAATAGATTTTTTACTGAAATATTTTATATTTTAATAGAGGTCTCGCTTACTACTCCTTAGATGAGTTAGCCATACTCTCATACCATCGGATGCCATTCTCCCTTACTTAAGGGATGCTGGATTTGGCGACACGGTGCATCTCATGGACCTTATGTTTGACAACACTTTGATTACTGTATTCGTAGAGCGTTAACGTCCAGAGACCCACATGATATTGTAGATAACATTGGGGTGAGTGCACCCTCACCTTGTAGGATGTTGTATACCACCTTGGGTTACGCACACACAAAAAGCAGTATGTAGGTGCTTGTGTGACTTCCAAACATGGTACTAGCACCCGACCTGGGAGTCGGTAGAGGAGCTCCTCAATGCTAGGCCTCCGCAAGCAGGGGACGCAGAATAATGAGTCATTTTTCATCAAGCTGACATAGTTTAGGGACCGAGTACAACATATGCCAGTTGGTGCAGATCCAGCCACCCTCCAACAGTACATGAGGTGTTACATCCTGTTGCTGGTAAGGGGTTACTTGATGACAGACAAGTCAAACAACTAGGTCCATATTAGGGGATTGCCATTATTAGAGGATTTCGAGAGCTGTCGCGGTCTATCTTGGGGATCCACTATACTTACATGGACGTACCACTCTTTATGCTCTACAGCACATCAGACTACCACTGGCATTGCTGGATGCATGTCGCTATTAGTCTCATGGATATATCATCGATTTTTAGAGTGGTGCCCATCTGATAGGAAGATTCCGAGATATCTACTTGTTGTGAAGTATATATTTTTATGTATGGTTTTTCTCTTGTCGATATCTCTAATTTAAATTTATTTTGCCTAAATTGATGCATTGCTTGTTATTGTTGCACATGTCCACATGTTGATAGGTATGATCTAGTAGAGTAGTGACCAGTTTGACAAGAGAGTCCTTCGATGACATCTTGCATTGGATTGGTTGCCATTGGATGTAGCATGCAAACACGGTTTAATTTAGTTCTCTTTACATGATTTGTAGTTCTCTTTAATGAAAGTCACTTGATGTGGTATATTACAATTTACTTTGCAGTTCCAGTAGACATTATATGACGATCCAGACTTGTAAGTCATGACTCCGGGATGGCTGAGAGATGATTGGAAGAGGGAAACATGGTTGTCTGTAGTTCTCCTTGTCTGCTTTAACATTATTGAGTTTCATTATGTTGATAGGGTGAAATGACAGTTTAGTGGCCAGTAGCCAATACTTGGAAATCTAATCAATATCGACGGTTCATCACCACTATAGGGAGGAGAGAGAATGTATGGTGGCCCACTCGTCATAGAGAGTGGTACGATAGATGGAGGTCTCAGTTCGAGGGTGGCCACATGATCTCTATACAGTCATTTACAAATTATCGTCCTACGTAGGAGTATTTGGCCTAGTATCAGCATGCTTTTCGCATTAGATATCTGTCTGATCAAGATGTGCTTAATGATCCTAATCTTTCAGTTCTCTAAAATGACGTGTAGCCTACTGCCAGTCAGTCTAATCCTCTAAGAACATATTTAACCTTTTCTGGACGTGAATATCATTTAATTTTTTCTACAAATTTTTGCCAAATTTTAGATCTTATCTCCTCCTATGACAATTGTTATATCTATAGAATGCCATCACAAAGCTATATCTATAAACATCAACAAACCATCTACAGAGTAAAACTTGCATAAAAACTTTTATTGGTCCTTTTTTATGCAATATATGACTTTTTGTTTATTCCTTGATATTTATTTTTTGATTTTCCGTGAGGTACTCTAGACCAGGATTGAGGAGACTTTTTGAGACGCCTAGTCTAACTTCAGTACATTAAAGTGTCTCCCTCACTTTTGTTAGCATGATTAGAGGGAACAGGCATATCATAGAGTTAGGCTAGCCTGGGTGCCAGCTTAGGGGCTTTTGGTCAGGCCAGGCCCTGGGGCGTCTTATGTACATATATGTATATACTATATGAGTCACTGACTTAGGGGTGCTGTACTATAGCTCTAGGCTTATATAACTGAGCCACTTTTGTAACATGATGTATATTATAGTGTGTTGTTCCATATAATGTTATCTTTTGTCTTATGTATGTGAATGTTTAATTATCCCTTGATATATGGAAGGTATGCGACTTTAAATTATTCTTGTTAAAAAAAATTTACTTGTAAAATTCGCGGGGTTTTAACAACGTACAGGCTTATATTTATTAATTAATAATACAAAAAGGAAAAACAAGTTGGTAACATTCGATTTCTAGTATGATCTAGACATGCTAGAAGTTGGGTCGTTACAATTTGGTATCAAAGCGGTTCTTCCTGTTAGAGCCTTGGGAATGGACTGAATCATGCTTTATTGCATGCTCTGTGGTGTGTCTCATGCTTATAGGGTATCTATGTGATATGTGTTGCATGAATGTCTTTGTGCTTTCATTCTGATAATTTTCACGCCCATCTTGAGGTATTAAGACTGATCACCTTGGTATTGATTGTTTGGTATGAACAGAATCAGGATGCCTCCACGGAGACGTAGTGATCGGGAAGGGTCTACTGTTAACAATCCGCCACAAAACGATGATAATCTGTTTAATGCGATTCACGCTATGGCTGAGGCTATGCGTGAAATGGCGACTGCTACTACCCGAGCAGTTAACCATCTGGGGGAGCGTAATGGAGAGCGTAACAATGACCGTAATGGTGAGAATGGTGGGAACGGTGATGGAGATAACATGAATCATGATAGGCCTATGACATTAGCTGCTTTCTTGAAAGTTAATCCACCGAAGTTCAAGGGTACGACTGTAGCAACTGAAGCTGATAATTGGTTCCGAGGCATAGAAAGGTCCTTGAGGGCACAGCATGTCCCGGAATAACAGTATGTAGAATTTGCTACTTATATGTTGGAAGGGGATGCTCAGCACTGGTGGCAGGGCATTCAACGTTTACTGCAGCAAGATGAGGGTAATATTTTGTGGGATGTTTTCAAAGAAGAGTTCTATAAGAAGTACTTTCCTAGAGCTACTCGTGAGGCAAAGGAGATGGAGTTAATGCAGTTGAAATAGGGAAGTATGTCTGTTGCTGAGTATACAAGGAAGTTTGAAGATTTATGTCATTTTTCCAAGGTTTGTCAAGGGAATCCAGCAGATTTCGAAGAGTGGAAATGTTTGAAATTTGAAGGGGGACTCCGTGAAGATTTGTTAAACTCAGTGGTTCCATTGGAAATACGGAATTTTGCGGAGTTGGTTAATAAGAGTCAGCTAGTAGAGGACTGTGCTAAGAAGATAGCTTCAGCTCGGATGAATCGCCCAGGATCTTCTTTTCAGAATTATAATCGGTATACAGCTCCTCACGGAAGGAATTTTAAGTAGGGAGCAATGCCTTCACGAAGGTACAATCAGAATATAAATGTTCATGCACGTCCTACAGGAGGGAATGGAGGAAGAATGAGACAGGATATGGGTAAGCGACCTCAGCAGGCGCAGATGCGACCAGTATGTAGGCAGTGCGGAAAGGAGCATGGAGGTAGACCTTGTCAGCTTACAGGCGTTATCTGTTTTTCTTGTGGTCAGCCTGGACATATGGCTAAGGACTGTCCGAAGAAGCCAGTACAAGGAATAGATAGGCCGCGACAGCAAGGACGTGTGTTTGCTATGACTGCTGTTGATGCAATGAAATCAGACTCCCCAATTCAAGGTCAGTGTTATGTCAAATCTCGACTCTTAACTGTACTGTATGACTCTGGTGCATCACATTCATTTATTTCTGAGACCGTTGCGCATGAGTTGGGATTAGATTTCACCATGTTAGATTATAATCTAATTGTTCGTACACCCACATCTCAAAATGCCTTGACTAGTCAAGTATGTCAACAGGTGCCTTTTGTTATTGAGGCTAGGACTTTTATACATGACCTGGTTTGTTGCCTTTGTGTGGTTTAGATATTATCTTAGGTCTAGATTGGTTGTCTAAGCATCATGTTTTCCTTGATTGTTTTAAACGAATTGCTACATTTCCATCATCTGAAATGCACACTGAACCAGTTGAGTCTTGTACTTTCAATTTGAATTCCCTAAGAGTTATTTCTAGTAATAGTGGGTTAGAGGGTTACGTTCTACTATCGGCTAGCTCAAAAACTGATGAACAAGACTTGGAGCAAATCCGAGTGGTGAAGGAGTTTCCTGATGTTTTTTCGGATGATATACCTGAGTTTCCACCTCAGAGAGAGATAGAGTTTAGTATTGATTTGGTTCCTGGAGCCGGACCAATTTCTATAGCACTGTATCGGATGTCACCGTTGGAACTAGCAGAGTTAAAGAAGCAGTTGAATGAATTGCTGGGGAAGAAGTTTATTCGTCCGAGTGTATCACCATGGGGAGCTCCAGTGTTACTAGTAAAGAAGAAGGATGGTGGAATGAGGTTATGTGTGGATTATCGGCAATTGAACAAGATCACAATCAAGAACAAGTATCCACTCCCAAGGATAGATGATCTGATGGACCAGCTGAGAGGTGCGACAGTATTCTCGAAGATTGATTTGCGGTCAGGTTACCATCAAATCCGGGTGAAGGAATCAGATATACCTAAGACTACCTTTCGAACTAGGTACGGTCACTATGAGTATACGGTTATGTCCTTTGGACTGACTAATGCTCCTGCTGTATTCATGGATTATATGAATCGCATTTTTCGTCCGTATTTAGATCAGATTGTGGTAGTCTTTATAGATGATATCCTCATCTATTCTAAGACAGAAGAAGAACATGGAGAGCATTTGAGGATTGTGTTGCAAATATTAAGAGCACGGAAGCTATATGCGAAGTTGTCGAAGTGTGAGTTTTGGGCAACAGAAGTGGCATTCTTGGGACATGTGATCACACGAGATGGAATAACTGTAGATCCTTTAAAGATCGAGGCCGTAGTACAATGGAAGCAACCCAAGACAGTTACAGAAGTTCGTAGTTTCTTGGGGTTAGCAGGATACTATCGGCGGTTTATCAAGGGTTTTTCACATATAGCTTTACCTTTGACTCGCCTTACTAGGAAGGAAGTTCCGTTTGAGTGGACAGAGAAGTGTGAAGAAAGCTTTGAAACTTTAAAGGAAAAGTTGACGACGGCGCCAGTTTTGGTGTTACCAGACCCACAGGAACCTTTTGAGGTGTATTGTGATGCTTCTTCTAAGGGACTTGGATGTGTATTGATGCAGCATAGGAATGTGGTAGCTTATGCTTCGAGACAACTAAGACCTCACGAAAGGAACTATCCGACACATGATTTGGAATTAGCAGCAGTGGTCTTTGCACTTAAGATTTGGAGGCACTATTTTTACGGAGCCCAATTTGAAGTCTTCTCTGATCATAAGAGTTTGAAGTATATCTTTGATCAGAAAGACCTTAATATGAGGCAGAGGCGATGGATGGAATTCTTAAAAGATTATGATTTTAAGTTGAGCTACCATCCTGGGAAGGCAAATGTAGTCGCAGATGCTTTGAGTCGGAAGAGTTTGGGCATATCCTGGATGATGATCAAGGAAGAAGAAATGATCTCAGCCTTTGAAAACTTAAAATTAGGAATGAGAGAGACATCAAGAGGAGTTGTTATGGCGCGACTACAATTAACATCTGACTTTAAGATAGCTATTCAGCAAGCTCAAGCCCAGAATTCAGGAATGTTGACATTGTTAACACGGATGAAGGCAGATCAGCCGGAAGAGGTACGCCAAGATAAAGAGGGAATATGGAGATATAGGAACAGAATTTGTGTACCTGCTCAGGAGGACTTGAGAAAAAACATTCTGACTGAAGCTCATGAAAGCAGATTTTCTATCCATCCCGGAACGACTAAAATGTACCAAGATCTGAAGAAGATGTTCTGGTGGCCGGGAATGAAGAAAGATATAGCAACGTATGTTTCAAAGTGTCTCACTCAGAAGATTAAGGTGAAACATCAAAAACCACCTGGAACCCTGCAACCATTGGAGATACCGCAATGGAAATGGGAAGAGATTACGATGGATTTTGTTACTAGGTTACCAAGAACCTCTGCCGGGCATGATGCAATTTGGGTAATTGTAGATCGATTGACAAAATCAGCGCATTTTCTACCAATTCAAATTGGTCACAGCTTGGAAAAACTCGCCCAGTTATACATTCAGGAGATAATACGATTGCATGGAATACCTTCATCAATTGTGTCAGACAGAGATCCAAGGTTTACTTCTAGATTTTGGGGAGCTCTACAGAAAGCTTTTGGGACAAAGTTGCACTTAAGTACAGCATATCACCCACAGACTGATGGACAGACAAAACGAACAATTCGTACCTTGGAAGATATGTTGAGATCTTGCGTAATGGACCAACAGGGTAACTGGGACAAATACTTGCCATTGATTGAGTTTGCTTACAACAACAGTTATCAACAGAGTATCGGAATGGCACCATATGAGGCCCTCTACGGAAGAAAGTGTCAATCACCATTATGCTGGTATGACAAGGAGGAAGGCAGGATTTTGGGGCCAGACTTGGTACAAGAAACTACCGAACGGATTAAGCACATTCGAGAGAAGATTCAAACTGCCCAAAGTCGACAAAAGAGCTATGCAGATAATAGGCGTAGGCCCTTAGAATTTAACGAAGGTGACCATATCTTCTTAAGAGTGACACCTACGACTGGAATAGGTAGAGCTCTTAGGACTAAGAAATTGAATCCACGATATTTAGGTCCTTTTCAAATTCTTAAAAGAGTCGGTCCAGTAGCATACCAAGTTGCTCTTCCTCCTTATTTGTCAAACCTTCATGATGTTTTTCATGTTTCACAACTCAAAAAGTATAATCCCGACGAAAGCCACGTTTTACAACCAGAGACAGTACAGCTCCGAGCCGACTTGACATATCAAACCCTACCAGTCAGGATTGTGGAACGAAGTGACAAACAGCTTAGAGACAAGATAGTATCATTGGTTAAGGTAGCATGGGGACAAACTGGAACTGAAGAGTACACATGGGAGCTGAAAGACAAGATGAGAATAGACTACCCGTTTCTCTTTTCAGGTAATTGAAATTTTGAGGACAAAATTTTCTTTTAGGAGGGTAGAATGTAACGGCCTAGCCCCGAAGAAACAGCGCTTTTTCGGGATCAAACGGAATTTTTACAGAGTTTTAGGATCTCTTATTCAATCACCAAAAGCTCCAAGAAAACGTGATTTCTAGTTACCTTAAGGTGAGGAAAACCTTCTTTTCATCATCATGAAGCTTCAGCCTTCATGGTTCATAAGATTCTAATGTTGTTTTTGATGTTAAAATAGGCGGTAAAAGTGCTTCTGGAAGCTTGTTTTTGGTGCAATCTCGGACAGCAGCAAAGGAGGTAAGGTTTGGTAAATTAATCAATGATTGGCTGTGTTCTTGAAGTGTTAAACCAGATCTTGTTGCTTGAGATTTGATTTTGGGTGTATGTGTGAGGGTTTGATCATGGAAACTTGTTGTTTAATGCTTGAAAATCATGTTTATGATGGTTTTGAAGTGGCTGTTGGTGTTGCTGGAAAACGTGACATTTCAGCCATGAAAATCATGATTTTTGATGCTTATTTGATGTGTATTTGATGGCTGAAAAGTTTCTCTTTGGTTTGATAAAAATCGGGTTCAAATCGGTTTCCGAAAAGATTGAAAAACTACCTGAAAATCAAGCAGAAATCTGATGAACTTTTGAAAAAAAAATGTTTTTGGTTTTTGGAAGAACACGCTAAATGATGGAAAGTATGGTTATATGTGAATTATGAGCCTTCGGGCAATGCTTGTGAATGTTGTGCGGGGACGCCCGTATTGTGATGTTGCTTCCCAGACAGGCTGCGGTAGAGTAGTACCAGCCCTGCAAGCTGAATGCTTGGTAGAGGCCTGACTTGCAAACCTGCGGTATATTGAGACCTGAGCAAATACCAGCCCTGCAAGTCGGGAGCACTTGGTAGAGGGTATGCGGTACTTAATCTGGGATTAAGTTCTGGGAAGGCCTTATCTGACTTGGAGGGTCGGATTGCGTCGGTTGCGGATCAAAACCGACAAATGAGCTCATTACCTGCAGTAGGGACAGATATGCATCATACTTGTTTGTGCATTATTTATTGCTTATCTTCTTATGTTCTTGTACTATTCCTTGTTTGTTTGAGCATAACTGTGTGATTGCATATTAATGTGTGAATGTGCATTTACTTCCTATTTTCTCTCTTCTTCATGTGTTAGTTTATGTTGCTGTTATGTACATATTACTCTATATTTATTTATACTTCTATGACCACGGACATTATAAACGAACTTAACTGTAAACCCCGACCTTACTAAGAACTCCCCAGTTCTTACCCCTTACACCTCTACAGATGGACACGGGAGTCCTATTCTACGAGATTGATCCACCAGGTCCCGGTGCGTGGCGAGTATTACATCTACTGTGCGGTACCTTGTATCCGTAATTATGTAGTTCGTGGTAGACCTTTCCAGTACCCTATTAGGACAGCATACTTTAATCCTGATGCACCCTATGACTTTCCTTTATCTTGGTTACACCCCGGCGGACCTGGGATACCTCATCCTGAGGAGCAGATGCCACCTCCACCTGACCATCCTCCTCCACCTGAACCTCCTCTACCTGATGAGCCTATACCTGTCCCGCTTATCCATGAGGCACCTCCTGCACCTTTTATCCTTGATGAGTGGGGTGTTCCTGTGTTGCCACCCGAGCTTGATCCTTTACCTGAGCCGATCGAGCCTCCTGTCTTGGATGAGCAGCAGGGACATGAGTATGATCAGATCATGGAGGCGCCACCTCCTTCTCCAGACTATATTTTGTTTGGTAGCTATCCTTTTATGGTTCTTGTGGCCAGCAGTGGTTCCTCTGCTATCACTCCGGCAGAAGAAGAGAACGAGGAAGAAGAAGATCCAGAGGAAGATCCTAACTTCATAGTTATCTCTTCTGACAGCGATGACGATGAGCCAGGTGAGGCGCCAGCAGGCGAGCATCACCATTCGCCCGGTGATTTTCCGTGAGGTACTCTGGACCAGGATTGAGGAGACTTTTTGAGACGCCTAGTCTAACTTCAGTACATTAGAGTGTCTCCCTCACTTTTGTTAGCATGATTAGAGGGAATAGGCATATCATAGAGTTAGGCTAGCCTGGGTGCCAACTTAGGGGCTTTTGGACAGGCCAGGCCCTGGGGCGTCTTATGTACATATATGTATATACTATATGAGTCACTGACTTAGGGGTGCTGTACTATATCTCTAGGCTTATATAACTGAGCCACTTCTGTAACATGATGTATATTATAGTGTGTTGTTCCATATTCTCTTATCTTTTTTCTTATGTATGTGAATGTTTAATTATCCCTTGATATATGGAAGGTATGCGACTTTAAATTATTCTTGTTAAAAAAAATTTACTTGTAAAATTCGCGGGGTTTTAACAACGTACAGGCTTATATTTATTAATTAATAATACAAAAAGGAAAAACAAGTTGGTAACATTCGATTTCTAGTATGATCTAGACATGCTAGAAGTTGGGTCGTTATAATATTCCTTCCCACTTTCGTTTCAGGATTAGCTAGGACTTCCCAGTTCCTATTTCGAATCTGCTCTTGGATCTCTAGATATTCATTTTGTGCTTATGGATTAAGATGAAATTAGGGTTCTTAGAAATCAGGGTTTGTAACATGTTTATGCAAGAAATCATGAATTGAAACATGAAAATTAAAATTAAGATGAAAAATATGAAGAAAAAAACGAATTTACCTCCTCCCCACCATCCTGGCGTTAAACGCCCAAACGCTGCATGTTTTGGGCGTTTAACGCCCAATTGCTGCTTCTCCTGGGCATTCAACGCCTAGCTGTTGCTTCTTTCTGGCGTTGAACGCCAGGAACTCCTTTGTCACTGGGTGTTTTTCTGAACGCCCAGGACGCTGTAAATCTGGCGTTAAACGCCCAGAAGGAGCTTCTTTCTGGCGTTCAACGCCCAGAAGATGCTTCTTTCTGGCGTTTAACGCCCAGATAGCTATCCTTACTGGCGTTCAACGCCCAGTGGATGCTTTTTTTGGGCGTTGAACGCCCAAAACAGACTTTTACTGGCGTTTTCTTGCCAGTGAGCTCTCTTTCTCTGTTTTGTGTGCTGAATCCTTCTGTAACCCTGTAGACTTATGCAATTGAATCTTTACCTTAGTATCAATGAACTTTATATAAACAAATAAAATCAAGAATAGGGCAAAATGCTAGAGGAAGTGATGCCAATGGCTGGGTTGCCTCCCAGCAAGCGCTTCTTTATTGTCTTTAGCTGGACCTTGCTGAGCTTTTTAATCTAGCCTCAGCCTTGAGCATTCTTGCTCAACATTACCTTCAAGATAATGCTTGATTCTCTTTCCATTAACAATGAACTTCCTATCAGAGTAAATGTCTTGAAGCTCCACATAACCATATGGTGATACACTTGTAATCACATATGGTCCCCTCCACCGGGACTTCACGGGGAATAGGCTGAGCCTAGAGTTAAACAACAAAACCTTTTGTCCTGGTTCAAAGATTCTAGAAGATAGCTTTCTGTCATGCCATCTTTTTTATTTCTCTTTATAAAGCTTGGCATTTTCGAAAGCAGTGAATCTGAATTCCTCTAGCTCATTCAGCTGGAGCAGTCTCTTTTCTCCAGCCAGTTTGGCTTCAAAGTTTAGGAATCTGGTTGCCCAGTAGGCCTTATGTTCCAGTTCCACGGGCAGGTGACAAGCCTTACCATACAAAAGTTGGTACGGAGAGGTCCCTATAGGAGTCTAGAATGCTGTTCTGTAAGCCCACAGAGCATCATCCAAGCTTCATGCCCAATCCTTTCTATGAGTACTTATAGTCTGTTCCAGGATTCTTTTCAGTTCTCTGTTAGAAACTTCAGCTTGCCCATTTGTCTGTGGATGATATGGAGTTTCCACCTTGTGGCGAATCCCATACCGGACCATGCGGAGTAAAGCTGTTTGTTACAGAAGTGAGTGCCCCCATCACTGATTAGTACCCTAGGGACACCAAATCTGCTGAATATATGTTTCTGGAGGAATTTCAGTACTGTTTTTGTATCATTGGTGGGTGTGGCAATGGCCTCTACCCATTTTGATACATAGTCAACTGCCACCAGAATATAAGTGTTTGAGTATGATGGTGGGAAAGGCCCCATGAAATCAATTCCCCATACGTCAAACAACTCAATCTCCAAGATTCCTTGTTGAGGCATGGCGTAACTATGAGGCAAATTACCAGCTCTCTGACAACTGTCATAGTTACGTACAAACTCTCAGGAATCTCTGTAGAGTGTAGGCCAGTAGAAACCACATTGGAGGACCTTGGTGGCTGTTCGCTCACCTCCGAAATGGCCTCCATATTGTGATCCATGGCAATGCCATAGGATCCTCTGTGCTTCTTCTCTAGGCACACACCTATGTATTATTCCGTCTGCACATCTCTTAAAGAGATAGGGTTCATCCCACAAGTAGTACTTTGCATTAGAAATTAATTTTTTCTTTTGTTGCCTGCTGTATGCCTTGGGTATGAACCTTGCAGCTTTATAGTTTGTAATGTCTGCAAACCATGGTGTTTCCTGAATGGCGAACAATTGCTCATCCGGAAAGGTTTCAGAGATCTCAATAGAGCGGGAGGACGCCCCTTCCACTGGTTCTACCCGGGACAGATGATCAGCCACTTGGTTCTCTGTCCCTTTTCTGTCTCTTATTTCTATATCAAACTCTTGCGGAAGTAACACCCATCTTATGAGCCTAGGTTTTGAATCCTGCTTTGTGAGTAGATATTTAAGAACAGCATGGTCAGTGTACACAATCACTTTTGATCTTACTAAGTATGATCTAAACTTGTCAATGGCATAGACCACTGCAAGCAATTCCTTTTCTGTGGTTGTGTAATTTTTCTGGGCATCATTTAAAACATGGCTAGCATAATAAATGACATGCAAAAGCTTGTCATGCCTCTGCCCCAGTACTGCACCAATGGCGTGATCACTGGGATCACACATTAATTCGAATGGTAATGTCCAGTCTGGTGCAGAGATAACTGGTGCTGTGACCAGCTTAGCTTTCAGAGTTTCAAACGCCTACAGGCACTCTGTGTCAAACAAAAATGGCGTGTCAGCAGCTAGCAGGTTGCTTAGAGGTTTTGCAATTTTTGAATAATCCTTTATAAACCTCCTATAGAATCCTGCATGCCCCAGAAAGCTTCTGATTGCCTTATCATTGGCAGGTGGTGGTAATTTTTCAATTACCTCTATTTTAGCTTGATCCACCTCTATTCCCTTGTTTGAAATTTTATGCCCAAAGACAATCCCTTCAGTCATCATAAAGTGACATTTTTCCCAGTTTAAAACCAGGTTGGTCTCTTGGCATCTTTTCAAAACCAATGTCAGGTGATTAAGACAGGAGCTAAATGAGTCTCCATATAGTGAGAAGTCATCCATGAAGACTTCCAGAAATTTTTCCACCATATCAGAGAAAATAGAGAGCATGCATCTCTGAAAGGTTGCAGGTGCATTACACAGCCCAAATGGCATCCTTCTATAAGCAAATACTCTAGATGGACATGTGAATGTTGTTTTCTCTTGATCCTGGGGATCTACTGCAATTTGGTTGTAGCCTGAATAACCATCCAAAAAGCAGTAATAATCATGACCTGCTAGTCTCTTTAGCATCTAGTCTATGAATGGTAAAGGGAAATGATCCTTCCTGGTGGCTGTATTGAGCCTTCTGTAGTCAATACACATGCGCCACCCTGTAACTGTTCTTGTAGGAACTAGTTCATTTTTTTCACTATGAACCACTGTCATGCCTCCCTTTTTGGGGACAACTTGAACAGGGCTCACCCAGGGGCTATCAGAAATAGGATAAATAATCCCAGCCTCCAGTAATTTGGTGACCTCTTTCTGCACCACTTCCTTCGTTGCAGGATTTAGCCGCCTTTGTGGTTGAACCACTGGCTTAGCATTGTCCTCCAATAAGATCTTGTGCATGCATCTAGCTGGGCTTATGCCCTTAAGGTCGCTTATGGACCACCCAAGAGCTGTCTTGTGTGTCCTCAGCACTTGAATTAGTGCTTCCTCTTCCTGTGGATTTCAATCACGCCTGATGGGTATTTAATGGAGCCATCAGCAAGTTGGAGACATATCCGGGTTAGTTTAACTTCTTCAGTTAAACCAAGCTTTCTGATAGTGGATGCAGGTATTAGGTTGATGCTTGCCCCAAGATCACATAAGGCTGTTCTGGTGTAATTACCCTCTAATGTGCACGGTATCAGAAAGCTTCCGGGATCTTTAAGCTTTTCTGGAAAGCTTTTCAGAATGACTGCACTGCATTCTTCAGTGAGGAGAATTCTTTCAGTTTCTCTCCAATCCTTCTTATGACTCAAGATCTCTTTCATGAACTTGGCATAAGAAGGTATTTGCTCAAGTGCCTCTGTAAACGGAATCTTTATTTCAAGAGTCCTGAGATAATCTGCAAAGCGAGCAAATTGCTTATCTTGCTCCTCTTGGCAGAGTTTTTGAGGATAAGGTATCTTGGCTTTATACTCCTCAACCTTGGTTGCTGCAGGTTTATTTCCTACAGAAGTGGTTGAAGAAGCCTTTTTAGAGGGGTTGTCATCAGCACTTGTGTGTGTCTGATCCCTCACTGGCATTTGAGTGCCAGAGTTGGAAGCTGGAGTGACGTTAGACGCCAACTCCTCATCTGCTCCTGGCGTCTGAACGCCAGAGCTGTGCTTCCTTTGGGCGTTCAACGCCAGTTCCTTGCTTGTTTCTGGCATTGAATGCCAGTCCTGAGCATGGTTTGGGCGTTCAGCGCTAGTCTTCCACCCAATCTCTGGTGTTTTAGCGCCAGAATTATTTCACTCCGGGCTCTTACTGTCCTCATATGGATTTTGGGTAGTTTGCTCATTTCTTGGCTTCCTGCTACCTTGAGGTGGGGTATTTAATATCTTCCCACTTCTTAATTGAACTGCTTGGCATTCTTCTGTTATTTGTTTTGATAGCTGCTGCTTTGTTTGCTTTAATTGTCCTTCCATATTTATATTAGCCATCCTTGTCTCTTGTAGTTTATCCTTGAATTCGGCTAACTGCTTTGTTAGAAAATCCAATTGCTGATTGAATTCAACAGCTTGTTCTATAGGACTGAGTTCAACAATTACTGTTTTAGCCTCTTCTTTCATGGAAGACTTGGTTTTCTAGTCTCTGGGTCCTGAGATCTGAATTCCCAATTTACATTTTGTTTCTTGCTTTTAATGTTCATTTACTTTACTGCCTCAAGATCCGATTCAACCCAGATCCTCTTTCACTCTTTTGTTTGATGCAAGTTACTTTTCTTTGTTTAATTTCTGCAAACCCAACTCCCAATCCCTTTTACATTTTGAGCCATTTACATTTCTTGCACTTTAAGATTCCGCAATTTACATTTCTTGCAATCTAAGTTTCTGCTATTTAATTTCTTGCTCTTTAAGATTCAGCAATTTATTTCATGATTCTCTTTAATTCCATGCAATTTAATTTCTGCAAATCACAAAACACTCAACCAAACCTTGATTCGCTTGACTAAATTAACCACTAAACTAAAATTGCTCAATCCTTCAATCCCTGTAGGATCGACCTCACTCCCGTGAGTTTTTATTACTTGATACGACCCGGTACACTTGCCGGTTAGATTTGTGTGTTTTGGGAGAAATTTATTTTTCACCAAAATACTCATCAAAGGGTCACTGCTTAGATACAAATGCTGATTTCTGGCAACTGTATCAATAAGCTCTTGAGCTTCTTCAATTGTCTTTCTCATGTGGATAGATCCACCAGCTGAGTAATCTAGAGACATCTGAGCTCTTTCTGCAAGCCCATAGTAGAAGATGTCTAACTGAACCACTCTGAAAATATTTCAGAGGGGCATTTTCGTAGCATCTCTCTGTATCTCTCCCAGGCATCATAAAGAGATTCATTATCTCCTTGTTTAAAGCCTTGGATGTCCAGCCTTAGCTGTGTCATCCG
>NC_029792.2:58690905-58715690 GCF_000816755.2 Arachis ipaensis | reverse complement strand
CAACCAAATCTTGATTCGCTTGACTAAATTAACCACTAAGCTAAAATTGCTCAATCCTTCAATCCCTGTGGGATCGACCTCACTCCCGTGAGTTATTATTACTTGATGCGACCCGGTGCACTTGCCGGTTAGATTTGTGTGTTTTGGGAGAAATTTATTTTTCACCAAAATACTCATCAAGTTTTTGGCGCCGTTGCCGGGGATTGATTAGATTGACAATGATTAAGTGAGGTGGTAGTTTAGATCAAGCACTTTTTCTCTAATTTTGACTAACCCACTAACTGTTTGAATTTTTGCCTAAACTAACACTAACTTTGCTCTCTCAGTTACATTACTGTTCTGGTTCTATGTCTGTTTCTTGTTGTTCTGTACAACAAAAGCAATTTTCTTCTGATTTTCTCTCAAAGCCTATTAACTGTTTGACACATTGTGTCAACTAATCCTCTGACTACATTCTGGCATGAGAAATATCCAATTTTCATTTGGATTATTTGTGATTGTGCAGGTCATGGAGGAAAGGAATCCTACAACAAGAGGAGAAAAACTGAGGCATTATGATTTCCAGCCTCCATAATCAAAGAGCAAGATGTCAAGCTAGTGACAATAAAAGAGCGCTTGTTGGGAGGCAACCCAACCGGAGGTAACCATCTTTTCATATCTATTTCAATAAAAAGGTTAATTAGTTTTATCTATATTGCAAGAAGCTAAGTTTGGTGTTACACACCAAAACAATCTAAGGGAGAATGAAGGATTCTAAGTTTGGTGTTCCACCAAAATCCCATCATAAAATACATTCTCACTTTCTGCATAATGCTGGCTTCAAGCATGTTGGATGAACTAGTTAACTATTCTGGTGTTTCCTAGTTTTCAGTTTTATTGCTTTTGAAAAAGAAGAAGAAAAGAAAAAAAAAATTATCACACATGGTTAATTTGCTGTATGAAAACCATTGGCAAGGTACTAAGTTTGGTGTTCCCACACCAAAGTAAGTTCAAAAAGCCCACAAATAAATCCTGCATGCTAACCATTGTTTCTAAGTGCTTGGGAAACAAGCAACTTCCAATATCATTGCAGAGCATCATACAAGCCTTTGGAGGGATTAAGAATCATCAACCAAAGAAACAAAAGATGAACATAAAGGCCAGCAATGGTGATGAGAAGGAAAGCAAGTGAACTCCAACAGGTTGTATTGTTAAGTGATTGTTTACATCCAAAATTGCTGCTATTGCAAGTTGGAGTGTATCCTTATTTGCCATGCCTGTCTGCATAGTATAGTTTTTTTTATATACCCCTGCCTGCACGCATAGCATAGTTTTTCTTTATAATTCAATAAGCAAGATGTTTGATCATTCACAACATTCTTATCTTCAAAACTTGTTTGCACTCAATTTTTAAGAATGCATCACATGAAAGTTCTTTGAAAAGAAGGATTGAGGAATTAAACAATTTTGAGGCAAGCAAAAGATTAGGAGAAGTGGTGGTTCTAGTTGTATGATTATGTATTGAGGTTGCATGCTTGTGAAAACTTGCATGGGAGCTCATAGGCGGGACATGAAGTTCAAAGAAGTATTGTGGAGATTCTCAAAAATCTATTGATCCAAGAAGCAGCAAACAAAACAAAAGAAAATAAAGAAAATACAAAAGCAAAAAGAACATGGCCCAAGGCTCTGAGCATCAATTACTAGGCAGAAAAAGAAAGAAAGAAACAAAAACTCAAAGAGTTGTTATCCTAGTAAATGCTTGTGGTTGAAGCGTGTCAAGGAAAGAGGCTTGAGCAAGTAAATCCTTAGGGGTGCTTCAACACCTAATACCTTAAAACCAACTGGTTTAGGAGTATTGATTGAAAGCTTATCTAAAGAGCCGCTTTGAGACATGACACTTAGAGTCAAGGCCAAAGCACAGAAACTATAAGCTGCTTCAAGGTGATTACATATAAAGAGATCTCTACTATACCATTTGGATGAAAATCCTAAGACCTACGACTCCCAATATGTGAGGACTAGTGAGCACTGAAGCCCTTGCATGAGCACATGATTTAGAGTTCACCCCACTGATACTTGATCACTTCACTCACTGCACTTTACAAGTTATTCTTCAATCCATCTTAATTGAAAAAACCTTGGAGCATAAATTTATTTCTTGCTTGGGGACAAGCAAGCTTTAAGTTTGGTGTTGTGATGACAAGTCATCCTAGCCTATTTTAACTAGTCTTTTCCTTTTGTTTTCATTAGAATTATGCACTTTCTTGAACCATAAGCAAGCTAATTGAGTAGATTTTCATGTTTCCCTTGATTGAATCAACCATGTATGAATTCATGCCATTTCATGAGGTTTTATGCTATAATTGTTGCATATTATGATAGAATGAATATCTCATGATTATGAGCATAGCTTTGATGTGTTTGGTTGATTAATGATAGGTGAAGAAAGCTTGGAGAAAGGTTGAAGCAAGAAGGAATGGCTAGGAGTGAAGAGAGGACAATGGAATAAGTGAAATTGAACCAGGAAGCAAAAAGCTGGACCTAAAGTTAGCATCAAGCTTTTGCACAAACTTTTGGTTGAAAACTTAGCCCCAACGTTAGCCCCCTAACTTGGAGGCTAACGTTGAAACTTGAAAATCACTCCCTGGGTACCAAAAGTTTGCGCCAACGTTAGCCCCCTAACTTTGAGGCTAATGTTGGCACATGAAATTCACCCCTGGGCACCAAAAGTTTGCGCCAACGTTAGCCCCCTTTCTTTCACTCTTTTGTTTGATGCAAGTTACTTTTCTTTGTTTAATTTCTGCAAACCCAACTCCCAATCCCTTTTACATTTCGAGCCATTTACATTTCTTGCACTTTAAGATTCCGCAATTTACATTTCTTGCAATCTAAGTTTCTGCTATTTAATTTCTTGTTCTTTAAGATTCAGCACTTTAATTCCCTGTTCTCTTTACTTCCATGCTATTTAATTTCTGCAAATCACAAAACACTCAACCAAATCTTGATTTGCTTGACTAAATTAACCACTAAGCTAAAATTGCTCAATCCTTCAATCCCTGTGGGATCGACCTCACTCCCGTGAGTTATTATTACTTGATGCGACCCGGTGCACTTGCCGGTTAGATTTGTGTGTTTTGGGAGAAATTTATTTTTCACCAAAATACTCATCAAAGGGTCACTGCTTAGATACAAATGCTGATTTCTGGCAACTGTATCAATAAGCTCTTGAGCTTCTTCAATTGTCTTTCTCATGTGGATAGATCCACCAGCTGAGTAATCTAGAGAGATCTGAGCTCTTTCTGTAAGCCCATAATAGAAGATGTCTAACTGAACCCACTCTGAAAACATTTCAGTGGGGCATTTTCTTAGCATCTCTCTGTATCTCTCCCAGGCATCATAAAGAGATTCATTATCTCCTTGTTTAAAGCCTTGGATGTCCAGCCTTAGCTGTGTCATCCGTTTTAGAGGAAAGTATTGATTCAGAAATTTTTCTGTCAGCTGTTTCCATGTCCTTATGCTAGCCTTAGGTTGGTTATTTAACCACCTCTTAGCTTGGTCTTTTACAGCAAATGGGAAAAGTAATAATCTATAGACATCCTGATCTACTTCCTTATCATGTACTGTGTCATCAATTTGTAAAAACTGTGCCAGAAACTCTGTAGGTTCTTCCTGTGGGAGATCGGAATACTGGCAACTTTGCTGCAACATGATAATGAGCTGAGGATTCAACTCAAAGCTACTGACTCCAATGGAGGGTATACTGATACTACTCCCATATGAAGCAGTAGTGGGGTTAGCATATGACCCCAGAGTCCTTCTGGACTGTTCATTTCCACTTAAATCCATGATGGAGAAAGGTACATGATGTAGAAAAAAAATTATTTTTATTTATTTATTTATTTATTTCGAAAATAAAATAAATTAAAATAAAATAAATAAAAATGGGTGAAGATTTTCGAAAAATGGAGAGAGAGAGAAAAAAATGGTTAGGAAGTTTTGAAAAAGATATGGTTGAAAGGATTTGATTTGAAAAAAAAAAGATTTTAAATTTTGAAAAAAAAAATCTGAATTTTAAAAGTAAATTTCAAAAATTTGCTTTAAAATAGAGAGAAAAGATATTTTTGAATTTAAAGAGGAAAGAAAAAAACAATAAGATATCACAAGATTTAAAATTTTTAGATCTAATGCTCCTTGTTTTCGAAAATTTTGGAGGGAAAACACCAAGGAACACCAAACTTAAAAATTTTAAGATCAAGACATAAGGAAAACTCAAGAACACTTTGAAGACTCACAAGAATACAAGATCATGAAGAAAGAACACCAAACTTAAAATTTTTAGAAAACCAAACTAAAATTTTCGAAAACCAAAGAAAAATCAACAAGAAAACACCAAACTTAAAGTTTGGCACAAGATTTAATAGAAAAATTATTTTTGAAAAAGAAGATTTGGAAAAGAATATACTCAATTACCAAGAACATAGACCAACGCTCTAGCCAATTGGGCAGTAAATGTAACACTTATTTTGAAGAAGTATTTTTAACAACTAAGAAAAATTTTTTTTGAAAACTAATGTTTTGAAAAGGCACACGAAAAAACAAGAAAACGACCAGAACAAGAAAAACTAAAAACTAATAAAGAAAAATAATATTTTTTTGAAAAATTTTTTTTGAAAAGAATATAAAAGACTCTGACCCAAAAGACAAAATTTTCCTAATCTAAGCAACAGGATTCACCGTCAGTTGTTCAAACTCAAACAATCCCCGGCAACAGCGCCAAAAACTTGGTGCACGAAATTGGAAATCACAATTCTTCACAAATTCGCACAACTAACTAGCAAGTGCACTGGGTCGTCCAAGTAATACCTTACGTGAGTAAGGGTCGATCCCACGGAGATTGTTGGTTTGAAGCAAGCTATGGTTATCTTGCAACTCTTAGTCAGGATATTAATTTGTGGTTATCAATTGACTTGCAAATGAACAAGAGAGCATGAATTAAAGGTTACTTGTTATGCAGTAAATGAGAATATGTTGGAGTTTTGGAGATGCTTTGTCTTTTGAATCTCTTCTCTCTCCCTATCTTCTTCTTCACGCACGCACGTCCCTCATATGGCAAGCTGTGTGTTGGTGGATCACCGTTGTCAATGGCTACCATCCTTCCTCTCAGTGAAAATGGTCCAGGTGCGCTGTCACCGCACGGCTAATCATTTGTAGGTTCTCGATCATACCGGAATATGATTTGCTATCCTTTTGCGTCTGTCACTACGCCCAGCACTCGTGAGTTTGAAATTCGTCACAGTCATCCAATCCCAGAATCCTACTCGGAATACCACAGACAAGGTTTAGACTTTTCGGATTCTCAAGGATGCTGCCAATGGATTCTAGCTTATACAACGGAGATTCCGATTTAGGAATCTAAGAGATACTCATTCAATCTAATGTAGAACGGAAGTAGTTGTCAGGCACACGTTCGTAGGTTGAGAATGGTGATGAGTGTCACGGATCATCACATTCATCATAATGAGGTGCGAATGAATATCTTAGATAGGAACAAGCGTGATTGAATAGAAAACAGAAATACTTGCATTAATTCATCGAGACACAGCAGAGCTCCTCACCCCCAACAATGGAGTTTAGAGACTCATGCCATCAAAGAGTACAAAGTTCAGATCTAAAATGTCATGAGATCCTAAATAAATCTCTAAAAGTTGTTTAAATACTAAACTAGTAACCTAGGTTTACAGAAAATGAGTAAACTATGATAGATAGTGCAGAAATTCACTCCTGGGGCCCACTTGGTGTGTGCTGGGACTGAGACTAAAGCTTCTCACGTGCCTAGGCTGTTTTGGGCGTTCAACGCCAGGCTGTAACCTGTTTCTGGCGTTGAACTCTAACTTGTAACGTGTTTCTGGCGCTGGCGCCAGACTGCAACATGGAACTGGCGTTGAATGCCATTTTACGTCGTCTATCCTTGAGCAAAGTATTGACTATCATATATTGCTAGAAAGCCCTGGATGTCTACTTTCCAACGCAATTGGAAGTGCGCCAATTGGACTCCTGTAGCTCCAGAAAATCCATTCCGAGTGTAGAGAGGTCAGAATCCAACAGCATCAGCAGTCCTTTTTCAGCCTGAATCAGATTTTTGCTCAACTCCCTCAATTTCAGCCAGAAAATACCTGAAATTATAGAAAAATATACAAACTCATAGTAAAGTCCAAAAATATGAATTTTGCCTAGAAACTAATGAAAATAAACTAAAAACTAACTAAAACATACTAAAAACTATATGAAATTAAACCCAAAAAGCGTATAAAATATCTGCTCATCACAAATCAATTAGCAACTTCTAATTATCAATCTACAAAGGAATTAGATAACTCAAGCATCACTAATTACTCTACCAAAGCCAAGAGGAACAAAATCTACACTAAAATCCAACCAAGCATTTCATCAAATACTTGGAAGGCATAAAAGGAAAGCAAAGTAAATTGATAACAACAATGAAATCTAACAACTACTTATTGTAAGGAATTAATAACAACAATCAAAAGAAACACAATTATTATGAATTACCTCAATTTGAATTGGAAGAAAATAGAAGAGACAAGAGTAGATCTACAACAAAATATAAAAGCAACATAAAGGAAATTACAACAAAAGACTGGAAGAAGATGATTGCAACAACAAAGAATTGAGAAGCAAAAGTAGAAGAAAGCATGAATTGAAATCTAGATCTAAGAACTAAACCTAATCATAATTCCTAATCCTAGAGAGAAGTGAGAGCTTCTCTCTCTAAAACTAACCTAAACTAAACTAATGTGTGAAAGTATCTAAAGTATGTTGATTCCCCTTCAATCCCTGTCTTAAATAGCATCAGAAATGAGTTGGATTGGGCCCACAAGGCTTTAGAATTCGCTGGCCACGTATTGCTTTAAGTGGTTCATATGGCAGCAACGACGCGTGCGTGTATAGTGCACGTACGTGTCACCATATGTGTAGAAACTATGGCAAATCCTATAACGTTTCGAAGCCCCGGATGTTAGCTTTTCAACGCAACTGGAACTGCATCATTTGGACCTCTGTAGCTCAAGTTATGGTCGTTTAAGTGCGAAGAGGTCGGCTTGACAGCTTTTACGATTCTTTCATTTCTTTATGAGTTCTCCATTTTTACACGCTTTTCCTTCATTTCCTTGATCCAATCTTTGCCTCCTAAATCTGAAATCACTTAATAAACATATCAAGGCATCTAATGGAATCAAAGGTAAGTTAAGATTAAACAATTAAGGACCTAAAAAGCATGTTTTCACTCTTAAGCACAATTAAAGGAGAATTTACAAAACCATGCTATTTCATTGGATAAATGTGGAAAAAGATGATAAAACCCTCCAAAATCAAGCACAAGATAAACCCTACAAATGGGGTTTATCAAGTAGCTATAGGATAACTTCTATTTTGATTGTGAATAATTCACTCCGGAATGGTATTCAACTGAATGCTTGTGTGGGCCTTGGAAGCGGAATCACTTGCATTAGAATTGGAGATCTATCCTTCAAAATTATCTTAACCAACACCATTCAGGAGGAATTGAGGTTTTGAGAGTTTGTGTGGCTTATGGATAAGAGAATGTGCTCTAACTCTTCTCATGAAAATTAGATCAAGGAATTGGTAAGATTGATTGTGATTAGAGAGATTGGATTGCCAAGGAATTGGGATCCAATCAATTTCAATCCGCCATAGATATACTCATATGATTGAAAAAGGAGTTGAGATCCATTTGATTCATGATGGATTATAGTATCTCCAATCCCTGATGAATCATTCTCTTAGAATTTCTTCAATTTAGATTTCTCTGCATTCACTTTAATTGAAATTGTTCATTGCTGTTTTGATTCCCAGACCCATTTCCTTTTATAATTCATGTAATTTAAGTTTCACTACAATTTAGATTCTACAATTTTACCTTCTTGCACTTACATTTCTTGCAATCTAAGATTCAGTTCTTTTACTTTCTTGCTCTTTAAGTTTCAGTCATTTACATTTCAGTTCTTACTTTCTTGCACTTTAATTTTTTGCTCTTACATTTCTAGTCATTTAATTCAGTCTTTTTTACTTTCTGTTAGTGAAATTCCTTGTCATTTATATTCTTACAATTTACTTTCATGCTGAATATATAAAGAAACAACAAAAATTGTCTTCCTAACTAGAACATCATTTAACTAAAATTGCTTAATTCACTAATCCTCGTGGGATCGACCTCACTCTCAGTGAGTTTTATTACTTGATGCGACCCGGTATACTTACCGGTAGTAAATACGTGAAATTTAATTTTTTTGTATCAGTGCTTCTCTAGGCGTTTGAACACCCAGAACCATCTTGTGCAGAGATCTGGTTATCCTCTATGGGCTTTTCGTTCTTATTGGGATGAGATTGGGAGCTTAAGTTTTTCCCACTCCTCAGTCGAATTGCCTGGCATTCATCTGTCATTTGCTTAGATAACTGCTACCTTGTCTGACTCAACTGGGCATGGGCTTGCAGTTGCTGAGTCAATGGACCATCCTGCTCTGGAGGGTTAGGTTCAGCAACTACTGCCTTAACCTCTCCTTTTATAGAGGCCTCAGGAGATGAGTACTGATGCTGATTAATGGTAACTGTCTCAATAAGCTCTTGGGCTTCTTAAATGGTATTTCTCATGTGCATGGAACCACCAGCAGAGTGGTCTAAGGACATTCTAGCCAAGTCTGAAAGCCCATAGTAGAAGATGTCTAACTGTACCCATTCCAAAAACATTTCAGTGGGATATTTTCTTAGCATCCTCTTATACCTCTCCCAGGCATCATAAAGAGATTCACCATCTCCTTGTTTGAAACCTTGGATGTCCAATCTCAGCTGGGTCACCTTTCTTGGGGGAAAGTATTGGTTTAAAAACTTGTCCACTAACTGTTTCCAACTTTTTAAACTAGCTTTAGGCTGGTTATCCAACCACCTTTTTGCTTGATCCTTTAAAGTAAAAGGAAAGAGTAATAACCTGTAGACCTCTTGGTCTACTCCCTCACTGTGTACTGTGTCAGCAATCCTTAAGAAATTTACAAGAAATTCTGTAGGTTCTTCCTGAGGAAGTCCAGAATACTGGCAGTTCTGCTGTACCAAAGTAATAAGTTGAGGGTTTAATTCAAAGCTACTAGCTCTGATTTGAGGTATGCTGATGCTTCTTCCATAGAAGTCAGCATTAGGACTTGTATAAGATCCCAGAGTTCTCCTGAGCTCCTCATTCCCACTTGGGTTCATGAGATAAATAAAAGGAGTAGAAGATAAAAAAGAAAGAAGATAGAAGGAGTAGAAGAAGAGATAAAAGTAGAAAAGATAAATAATAATTAAATTTATTTTATTTATTTAAACCAAAAATAAAAAAAGAAATTAAAATTTAATTACTAAATTTTAAAAATATAAGAGAGAGAAGAAGAAGAGAATTTTCAAAAATTAGAAGAGAGAAGAAGTTAGTTAGGAAGTTTTGAAAAAGAAGAGAGAGAAAGAAGTGATTAATTAAGAAAAGATTTGAATTTTAAAAATAAGATAGAAGATAAGATAAGAAAAGATTTGAAATTAAAATTTAATAAGAAATTAAAAAAATTTGAAAGAGATTTAATTTTAAAATTTAAAAAGAAAAGATAAGATAGAAAAGATAAGAAAGTTAAGAAAAGATAAGTTTTAAAACTAAAAAGATTTAAATTTAAAATTTGAAATTTGAAAATTAAATTTTGAATTTTGAAATTCCACAAATTTTGAATTATGAAATTTTGAAATTTGAATTTTGAAATTTGAAATTCAAATTTTTTTAATTTTAAATTATGAAAATTTTGAAATTTTTAAAATTTTGAAATGCCCTTTCCTGGCGTTCAACGCCAAGAGGGATACCTCTCTGGGCGTTTGAACTCCCAGTCTTTGCCCTTTCCTGGCGTTCAATGCCAGGAGTGGTGCTTCTCTGGGCGTTGAATGCCCAGAACCATCTTGTGCAGAGATCTGGTTATCTTCTATGGGCTTTTCGTTCTTATTGGGCTGAGGTTGGGAGCTTAAGGTTTTCTCACTCCTCAGCCCAATGGCTTGGCATTCATCTGTTATCTGCTTAGATAACTACTGCCTTGTCTGACTCAACTGGGCCTTTACATTTATGTTAGAAGCCTGAGTTTTTCACAAAGCCTCTTGCAGTTCCAGCATTTGCTGGGCAAGGGCTTGCAGTTGCTGAGTCAATGGGTCATCCTGCTCTGGAGGGTTAGGTTTAGCAACTACTACCTTAACCTATCCTTTTATAGAGGCCTCAGGGCATGAGTATAAATGCTGATTAATGGCAAGTGTCTCAATAAGCTCTTGGGCTTCTTGAATGGTCTTTCACATGTACATGGAACCACCAGTAGAGTGGTCCAATGACATTCTAGCCATGTCTGAAAGCCCATAGTAGAAGATGTCTAACTGTACCCATTCAGGAAACATTTCAGTGGGATATTTTCTTAGCATCCTCTTATACCTCTCCCAGGAATCATAAAGAGATTCACCATCTCCTTGTTTGAAACCTTGGATGTCCTGTCTCAGCTGAGTCACCTTTCTTGAGGGAAAGTATTGGTTTCAAAACTTGTCCACTAACTGTTTCTAAGTTTTTAAACTAGCTTTAGGCTGGTTATCCAACCGCCCTTTTGCTTGATCCTTTAAAGTAAAAGGAAAGAACAATAACCTGTAGACCTCTTGGTCTACTCTCTCACTGTGTACTGTGTCAGCGATCCTTAAGAAATCTGCAAGAAATTCTTTAGGTTCTTCCTAAGGAAGCCCAGAATACTGGCAGTTCTGCTGCACCAAAATAATAAGTTGAGTGTTTAATTCAAAGCTACTAGCTCTGATTTGAGGTATGCTGATGTTTCTTCCATAGAAGTCAGCATTGGCATTTGTATAAGATCCTAGAGTTCTTCTGAACTCCTTATTCCCACTTGGGTTCATGATTAAGAAAGGTAGAGGGTGAAGAATGAAGAAGATAGAAGGAGTAGAAGAAGAGATAAGATAAACAATAATTTAAATTTTTTTTACCGAAATTAAAATTAATTAACTAAAAGGAAAAATATTCGAAAAAGAATAAAGAGATGTAGAAGAGAAGTTTACAAAAATTGAGAGATAGAAGAGTTAGTTAGGAAGTTTTAAAAAAGAGAAAAGAGAAGATAAGTAGCTAATTAAAAAGAGATTTGAATTTAAGATTTGAAATTTGAAAATTAAAATTAAAATTTTGAAAAAGTCAGTAAGATAAGATAGATATTTGGAAAAGTTTTTATTTTTGAAAAAGTCAAATTTTGAAAATTGAATTTAAAAATTAAAAATTAAATTTTGAATTTGAAATTTTGAAAATAGAAATTTGAAATTTAAATTTTAAAATTTTGAAAATTAAAATTTTAAATTTTTAAATAAGATAAGATAAGATTTTGAAAAAGATATGATTTTTGATTTTGAAAAAATTCGATTTTTGAATTTTAAAATTAAGATAAGATAAGGTAAAAAATTTTAAAATTAAAATCTGAATTTTTAACTTAAAATTTCGAAAATTACTTAAAATAAAAATAATTTTTTTTTATTTTTGAATTTAATGATAAAAGAGAAAAACAAGTAAAAGACACAAGACTTAAAATTTTTAGATCTAGCACCCTTTAGTTTCTAAAATTTTTGGAGGGAAACACAAAGGGATACCAAACTTAAAAATTTTAAGATCAAAACACAAAAGAGACTCAAGAACACTTTGAAGACTCAGAAGAGCACAAAGAACAAAATTCAAAGACTCAAAGAACACATAACATAAAAAGAACACCAAACTTAAAATTTTTAGAAATTAAAACTAACAAGAAATTTTCAAAAACAAAAAGAAAAATACAAGAAAACACCAAACTTAAAGAATTAAAACAAGATTTAACCAATGAAAATATTTTTAAAAATTTTTAGAAAATAGGACTCAAGAAAAACAAAAAACTCAACAAGAACAAGAACACAAGACTCAAACACAGAACAAAGATTAAACAAAAAAGAAAAAATAAAATTATTTTTGAACAACTTTTTGATTGTTTTCGAAAAAATAGAGAAAAATAAAAATAAAAATAGAAGACTCAACAAGAGCACAAATAAAGTATCTCAATCAGAAAGCTAGGGATGCTTGAAAATAAACTGCATGAAAAAAGGTTTTAAAATATTTTAAATTGAAAAAAAGAAAACAAGAACATGCAAGACTCAATACCAAGAACAAAAATTGAACAAAGAAAAGAAGAATATTTTTGAAAAAGATTTTTAAATTTTTCGAAAAAAATAAGAAGAAAACAAAAATAAAAAGAATCAAACAAAAATAAAAATTACCTGATCTAGGGAGCAAGACAATCCGACAGTTTGTCCAATCTTAACAATACTCGGCAACGGCGCCAAAAACTCGGTGCACGAATCCCCACACCTTCGTACAGCTGTACCAGCAAGTGCATTGAGTCGTCCAAGTAATACCTGAGCGAGTCAGGGTCGATCCCACGAGGATTGTGGTTTGAAGCAAGCTATGATTATCTTGCAGGTCTTAGTCAAGCAGATCAGAAGGTTGTTGATTTGAAAGATGGAATTACAATATTTAATTATAAGAAAAGGAATTAAGTTGTAGGAAAAATGTCCGAAAGGGGTAAAACCAATTGGATTAAGTAATAGGAATATAGTTGAGAGTTGGAGTTACTTTGTCTTTATAAATTAACTCTGGTATTACTGCTACCTTTGCTTGTGAGTGATTACTTCAATGGCAGGCTGTATGTGATTGACACTGGTTTGAGCAGCTGCCAATACTCCTCCAGATTTGAACCCCAGGTTTAGTGCGGATCCATTCTGATTGAGGGTGAAGCTTCTTAGGATTCTAGCCTCTACCATAGAGACGCTAATCTCCCCGTAAATCGGCTGAACTGATGTCTCGAGAAGTCCCCAACGAAATCGTGGATTAGCCATCTAAGAGATGTATATTCAAGCTGGTGGTTCATCATTGTCCGATGAAAGACGCACTCTAAACCCATGTAGAATGTGATAACCCTATGCCAGTTCAACGCATTCATATTGATGAAGAACGAATATACATCTTTGAATTGATCAAACACGGATCAAAGAAAAACAGTAATACTTTTATTAATTCATAGTATTCAGCAAGACTCCTCCACTCAACCTAGAAGATTTAGAAACTCATGATGAAGAGAAAATACAATGGAAAAAACATGAATAGTCTATGTTATTCGTCAATTGATGTAAAATACACTTTAAATACTAAACAGATGACTATTAAGGTTAAAATAGTCTATTTAGTGCTAAAAACCACTTTAGGGGCCCACTTGGTGAGTGTCTTGGATGAGTTTTGATTAGATCCACGTGCCATGAGGCTCCTGGGGTGTGGAACACTAGCTAGGGTGTCCTCTCTGGGTCTTTGGATGTTGGGCTCCGTTCATTGGGCGCTGGACGCCTGGAAGGGGGCAGGAAGCTGGCATTAGACGCCATTTTTGGGCCTTCTAATCCGAAGTAAGGTATGAGCTATTATATATTTCTAGAAAGCTCTGAAAGTCAGCTTTTCCATAGACATTGATAACGCTCCATTTTGACTTCTGTAGCTCCAGAAAAGCCTTTCCGAATGCAAGCAGGTCAGATTTGGACAGCATCTGCAGTGCTTTCTCCATCTCTGAATCAGACTTCTGCTCCAGCTCCTCAAAAACACAAAAACACAAAAACTCATAGTAGAATCCAAAAATGTGAATTTAACACTAAAACCTATAAAAACTTAATAAAAAATACTAAAAATTATATGAAAATGATATCAAAAAGCGTATAAAATATCCGCTCATCACTTATGTGTTCTTAGCTCAAAAACAAGTTCCATAATATTTTTTTTCAAATAATCACAATGAAATTTTTTTTTCAAATCAATTGGGGTGCCCTATAGATAAAATCCTTTAAAAATTTCATTATTTTGACTAAGCTTATTATATATAGATGCAAACTAAGGAGATGCAACTAAAAATTCTAAATGACCTAGAAGTGAAATGCGAAAGTGTTGGGATTAGAAATTTGTCACCCAAAAATGGCCGATCGGTCGGACGACCTCCCCACACTTAAAAGTTTGCACCATCCTCGGTGCATTCAAAGATGATCAAGGGGGTACGTCGACTTTTCGGATTGCCACCTTCAGCTGGTGGATCAACAGGTGCTGCGTGTTCTTTCTTCCTCTTCCGTTTTTGCTTATGATGACTCACCCATGGAAAATAGAAAATAGCACAGTAAGATGAGAAACTGCAATAGCAAAGAAGCGTAAATTGTTAGAATGAGGCAAGAACCACTAGAACGAAGTGAGTGAATTAGTGTGACATTAAGAAAGAGTAGTGTGTGAATTCTAAGTTGCATGTGATTTAGAACACATACACTGATATTAAAAGCTATGTCACAAGTGCACAAAAGAAAGCATACACTTCACTCATTCTAGTGTGCTTGAGATACTTCAAAGAGAACTTGTAGATTAAGACAACCAAACAAGCAATGAAGACGCATAAAAGTATTCAAGAAATAAACGAGAAATTGTGAAATGGATAAGGAATGGACATTGATTGATGTGCAAGGTAACTTTAATGAAAAAAATGGAATATAAAACTTACACATCAATCAATGACACATTTTGAATTTTATTTGCAATACCTAATAAAAGTGGGAGACATCGGTGCTATGGAACTTAGGAAAATAAATATAGAAATTAGAATCAATCACATAGCAAGAATCGTCTACAAAGCTTAGAAAGCTCAAGAATATGTCATTAGGTAAGCGTATGATCCAATTTCACAATTCTAAAATCTCAATGCATGAAATAGGCGATGCAAATAAATGCATTGATGATACACATTGCCATAGCAGATAATGAATTCAAATTACATGCCGGCCAAAACATGTAATTCAAAAGTTTTAGAGCACTTGAGGGCAATATCATATACTTGGTATTCAAACACATTAACCATGAAGAACTCATAACCAAGCAACAATTTATAACCTCAATAAAAGAATCCAACAATGAATAATTTCACCATCAAGAAACAGCAAATCAAATCAACAATCCAATACTTACCACCTAAAACAACAATTAAGCTAACTCACTAACTAACTAACTACTAACAACTAACAAATGAAAGAAAATAATAGTAGATGGTAAATGGTAGTGTTGGATGATGGTTGAAGGGTGGAAAGAAAAGAGGAGAAGAGGGAATAAGGAAAGAAATGGAAAGAAGAGAAGAAAAGAAATGAGTGAAACAGGGGAGAGTGTCACGCGTACGCGTCAGGACACGTGTATGCGTAAGTGGCAGAAGTCGGGTGCGACGCGTAGGCATCGTCGACACGCATGCTTGATAGCAGAGAAAGGAAGATGACGCGTACACGTGGAGCACGCGTACGTTTGGCTCAAAATTGTGCTAGACGCACAATTTCAGCACACTACGCGCACAACTCTCTGGTTTTTGTACTAGACCTGAAAATTTTGGGGGTCACGCATACGCTTGGGCGAGGCGTACGCCTGAGGGGTTGGAAACTTGGGCATCATGTGTACGTGTGGGTGACGCATACGCGTGACTGGGTGCTCTGTTTTTCAAAATTTTCCAATTTCTAGTACCAAACCAAGCATTCCAAACATCCCAACAGCTACCAAAACACCATTAAACCTTATTTAACATACTAGACTACCAAATAAACTCAACAAACAAAACTAAACATGAAATTAAACTAATTTACCAATATATTTAAAAGAGAAAAATGAAAAAGATGTTACCATGGTGGGGTGTCTCCCACCTAGCACTTTTATTTATTGTCCTTAAGTTGGACTTATGGGGAGCTCTCATCAAGGTGGCTTGTGCTTGAATTCATCCTTGAACTTCCACCAATGCTTGGTCTTCCATTGATTGTCAGAATTTCCAACCAAGTGCATCAAACCTTGGTGAAGTTCTTCACAAGTCATGAGCTCCCAAAATTGATCCTCCTCTTGTAATCCGAGATCCCAAACCTTATTTTCACACCCGTCTTCGAGTTGATCATGGTAATTCCCTTCGGGTGGCATGCGCATAGAATTCTCATATAAGCACCCAAACATCCTCCTAGATCCATTCAATGTAGCACTACACCAACCATTGCACTTAGATTTTGGTGATTCAACCATAGTGAACCTTGAATTATGGTGCCTACCACTAACCTACTCTTTCTTGCTTTTCATGCCACAAAGAGCTCTAAGTTGACCATCCATTTCAAGCAACCCATATTCAAGTGGAATAAGAAAGCTAAGGGATATGAATTTTACCCACTTGAATGGTGTAAAGGATGATGGTGACTTAGGAAGGGAGACCTCCCCACACTTTGACAATGTGAGGTCCACTCCCTTGTGCTCTTATTTGACTACCTCCACTTCTTGACAAGCATCTTCCATGTTCACCTCTTGATGTTTCTTGAGAATATTGATGTTGGAAAGGTGGTGGCTCTATATATGGTTCATATGGTTGTTGGTATGTGGGTGGTGCACGAATTCCCACACTTCGTACAACTGAACCAGCAAGTGCACTGGGTCATCGAAGTAATACCTGAGCTAGTTAGGATCGATCCCACGAGGATTGTGGTTTGAAGTAAGCTATGGTTATCTTGTAGATCTTAGTCAGGCGGATAGAAGAAGTAGGTATGTTGTTTAAAGTGCATAAAATTGGAATGAAATGGAATTACAATGTTTGATTATAACCAGTGACAAGAAGATGGTTAAGGCTTGGAATGATTTCTTCAACTGTGAATGATTTCTTCTATGGCAGGCTATATGTGATCAACACCGGTTGAGAGTTCACCAATGCTCCTCCATATCTGAACCTTGGGTTAGTGTGGATCAATTCTGACTGAGGGTGAAGTTCCTGCAGTCCATTCTCCTTAATGATCCTACTCAAAACGCCACAGACAAGGTTGAATCTTCTGAATCAGAGAATGCTGTGCCTTTGGGTTCTAGCCTCTACCACAAAGACTCTAATCTCCCCATACCTCAGCTGAACTGATGTTTCGAGAAGTCCCCAACGAAGTCGTGGATTAGCCGTCTAACAGATGTATAATCAAGCTAGTGGTTCATCATTATCCGATGAAAGACGCACTCTGAACCCATGTAGAATGAGATAACCTTGTTCTAGTTCAACGCATTCATAATGATGAAGAATGAAGATACATCTTAGAATCGAGAATCAAACACGGATTGAAAAGAAACAGTAATACTTTTATTGATCCCTAAAACTCAGCAAAGCTCCACCCCTCAACCTAGGAGTTTTAGATACTCATACTGATAGAGAATACAATATGAAAAACGTGTAAAGTGTCTAAGAGCTCTGGTTAGTGTAAAACTTCTCAAATAAATACTAGATTAATGACTAAGGATTACATAAGAAGGGTAAAATAGTCTTTTAGTGCCAAAATCCACTTATGGGGCCCACTTGGTGAGTGTTTAGGCTGAGCTTTGATAAGATCTACATGCTAGGAGGCCTCTAGTGCGTTAAATATTGGCTAGGCGGTCCTTTATGGGCGTTGAACGCTGGTCTCTTCTCCTTTAGGCGCTGGACGCCAGAATAGGGCAGGAGACTGGTGTTGGACGCCAGTTTTGGGCCTTCAATTCTGAAGCAAAGTATAGACTATTATATATTGCTGGAAAGCTCTAGATGTTAGCTTTCCATAGCCATTGAGAACGCTCTAATTTGGGTTCTATATCTCCGGAAAGGCTCTTTTGAGTGCAAGGAGGTCAGCTCCGGACAGCATCTGCAGTGCTTTCTCTGTCTCTGAATCAGACTTTTGCTCCAGCTCCTCAATTTCAGCCAGAAAATACCTGAAATTGCATAAAATCACACAAACTCAAAATAGAACCCAAAAATGTAAATTTCACACTAAAACCTTTGAAAACTCAATAAAACTTAAACAAAATATAATAAAAACTATATGAAAATGATGGCAAAAAGTGTATAAAATATCCGCTCATCAGTGGGTATGGGTTAGGATCATATGGAGGTGAATGGTGGTATAGGGATTGTGGGTAAGGTTGTTGAGGGCTATGTTGAGGGAAAGAATTATATGCATGTGGTGGTTGTGGTTCACAACCACAATGAGGATCACCACATCCATTAGGTTGGTATCCATTAAGAGTTGGATTATACCTATAAGAAACAGGAGGAGGTTGTTGCCAAGAAGAGTATCCATATGCTTGAGGCTCCTCCCATTTTTGATTTCCAAATCCTTGATGTAAATCTTCATTGAAGCTTCCATTTCCTACAACATAGTTTGAACCAAACTCATAGCCAAAGTGATGAAAATTCATAGTAGCAAGAGAAATGAAAACAAAAACTAACAAGAAACAAGAAAAATAAGATGCTACAACTAACAAAAACTAGAAAACAAGCCAAACATCAAGCTATCCACAATATTAACATATATACAATAACCAATAACAAGCACACATTGCAATTCCCTGGCAACGGCGCCAAAAATATGATAGAGGATTTTTTTGTCGATCTAGAATTCCTCAATAAAATTGAATCACTTCGTTGCAAGTATATTCTAGACCAAAAACTAATCCTCCATCAAAGTTTAATTTTGGTTGTCATAAGTCCAACCCAATAAAAATAACCAAGAGTATTAGTCCAGGGTCATTTTTCCTAGGAATCACAATCGAGTGTTCAATTATTGGTTATAAGGTCAAAGGGGGTTAGGTTGATAAAAGGGCAAGAAAATAAATGACAAGAAAGTTAAATGACAAGAAAAGTAAATCATTAAATCAAAGTTAACAAATACTAAAAAGAGGCATTCATCGCAAGAATTGAGAATCTAGGCATTCTATGCTAGTCATTAATCATAATATAATAACTAACAAGAGCTTATCCTATTTCGTCATCTCCAACATCGGAAGAAGGTACAATGTTATCTTCAATATAGGAAGAAAGTCAAATAGGACTAGTTAATCTCAATCCAAAAATCCTAATCAACTCACTAATTGAATTAGCAAGAGATTAGAGTCAATGGAAATAATATTCACTAACAATTCTAGATCACCAATATAAGTTGGGTATTAATGACTCAATATTACCTAATTTCTCTTTACAAGCCAAGAATGCTCAAAAAGCTACTCAAACATCCAACCAAGCATTTTGTCAAACACTTAGAAGGCATAAAACGAAAACATCATAAAATTGCAAGAATAATAAATCTACAACTACCCAAAGCAAGAAATTAACAATAATGATGAATGGATTTTTGTGTGGTTTAGAATTTCACAAATGAAATCTCATTGCAAGTATAGTTTCTAAACCAACAATAATCCTTTCATACAAAAATTTGGTTGTCACAAGTAAGAAACCCCTATAAAAATAACCAAAGTATTCAAACCTCGGGTCGTTCTCCCTAGTATTTGCAATAAAGTGTTCTTGTTATTTGCAATAAAGTGTTCTTTTTGAGGTAATAGACAAGAAATATAAATGGCAAAAGAAATAAATTAACAATTAACAAAGCTCTTGGCAAGGTATAAGAACTAGAAGTCCTATCCTAGTTATCCTTATCAATTATGATGACAATTGTCTATTGCTCCCACTTAGTTAACCTCTAACTATGAAGGAAAGTCAAGTGGATGAATTAACTTGATTCCACAAGTCTTAGCCTAATCCTAAAGGAAAGACTAGCTTTAGTGGCATTCAAGTTAATTAGTAACTTCTAATTATCAATCAACAAAGGAATGAGATAACTCAAGAGTCACTGATGAAGGAAAAAAATGATTCCACACAAACTCACCAGCAAGTATATCGGGTCGCATCAAGTAGTAATAACTCACAAGAGTGAGGTCGATCCCATAGGGATTGATGGATCAAGCAAGTTTAGTGAGGTGATTAGTTTAGTTAAGCTAACAGTGGTGAATTGGGTAAAATTGTATTGACAGAATGTAAATTGCAGAAGGTATAAAGTGCAGAAGGTAAATTGGCAGAAACTTAAAGAGCAAGAAACGTAAATTGCAGCAAATGTAAAGGAGATTGAGTGCTGGAAAATTAAATGAAGCAGTAAATCAGAACTCAGAACAATTGCAGAAGATTTAAATTTCATGAAAGTAGATTGAAAGCATGGAAACAGAAAGCAAAGGGAACAGAAGATAAAGTCAAGCTCAATGTAAACTGAATTGTAAAATTGCAGAAAGGAAAATTTGCAGAAGAGGATTATCAGAAATTGAAATTGCATAAGCCAAATTGAATTCAATACTGAAATGTAAAAGTGCAGAAAAGTAAATGTTTCAAGAAAGCCTTCTATTCTACTCCTACTTCTACTCCTACTACTGCCTACTACTACTGCAGCCTACTCCAGCGCTCTCTTTTTTTTTCCTAACAGAACTAAAGCCTTTTTATAGGCATTCCTAAGTTACAAATGAAATTGAAATTGAAAACAAATTACAACTCAAATGAAATTCCTATTCTAACTGTGTCTTGTTCCTTTGAGTGATGTCAATGGTCTCTACTTGCTTTGGATTTTCAATGGGCTTTGAATCAGATTAATTGTGCCAGAGCTGCAGCTTTTAGGAGAACGGAGCGTTTTCAAATTGAGCGCAGCGTTCATTCAACCACGCGTACGCGTCCCATACGCTTGCGCGTGCTTTTGCGTTTTCGCCCATCCACGCGTATGCGTCATTCACGCTTACGCATGCTTTGGCAATGTGGCATATCGACGCGTGCGCGTCACGTACACGCGCGTCCCTTGCAGCGTTCTCTAAGTGCGCATAGCGTTCTTCAATTTAGCGCTCCCCATGCATACTCGTCACCTACACGTACGAGTGGGTCTTCAAACATGCCACTTCTACGCTGCCGCTCAACCCACGCTTGCGCGTGCTTCTTTGGGTATGTCACATCCACGCGTACGCGTCATGCACGCGTACGCATCGATGGCTGAACTTCCATTCCAAATTTAGATTTTGCCCGAAAATGCTGATTTAGTGAACGTAGCACTCTCTTACAAAACGAGCGCCAATCACTTCCACGTGTACGCGTCCATGACGCGTATGCGTGGTCTTCAAAATTTGTTGCTCGACGCGTAAGCGTGCTGTACGCGTGCGCGACGTAGCGTTTTTGCGCCAAGAGCGCTCTCCTTCTTTAAATCATGGGTCACGCTTTTAAAAGCGTGGCCTAAGGCTCCAAAGTGTGCCCAAACTCCAAAATGTGACAACCAAGTGTCTCCTCTTAATCAACCCCCATGTCAAGTAGAAAAACTACTCCATTGACATGGATATAATACTCATAAAAATATAAGAAGACATAATAAATTAAATAAAATAAAATAGAGGATTAATAATTAATTAAAGGTAAAGGTAACTCTATATATTAATAAATCCAAAATGCAACATACTTATCTGAATAGGGTCAATGATCAACTGAAAAGAGTAAAGGAATAAGGAAACAAACTAAAGTAATGTCTTCAACGGAGGTAATGACTCGTCAACATCCAAAAATCCAAAGCAAAAGCATAAACTATCAATGTAAAGCTAATCTCGATTTAGATCTAAAACAAAAAGTAATCATAATATCAATGTATCTGAATGTGTGTGGATGCGAATTGAGTTTCTGCATGTTCCCTATCTTTAGTCCTATGTTTCTGGGCCGAAAACTAGGTCAAAACGCGGCCCGAAATTGCCCCCAGCGTATTCTGTTATTTTTGCAAATCGTGCAGGTCACGCGTACGCGTCGTCCACGCGTTCGCGTCGTTTAGCGATTTTCCTTGTCACGCGCACGTGTCGTCCACGCGTTTGCGTCATTCGTGCAGACTCCAATCCATGTGTACGCGTCAAGCACGCGTTCATGTCGCTGCAATTTCTTCATTTCGCGCGTCAGTGTTCGCTGGTCATCTCCTTAGTTTCTTGTGTTCCTTCTATTTTTGCAAGCTTCCTTTCCATTATCTAAGCCATTCCTGCCCTATGGAGCCTGAAACACTTAACACATAGATTATGGTATCGAATGGGATAAAGAAGAATTAAAATACACTAATTAAAGGTTTCTCGGAAGCAAGTTTTCAACCATAGAACTCAACTAGGAAGGAATTGTAAAATCATGCAGATCATATGAATAAGTAGGTAAAGACTTGATAAAACCACTTAATTAAACACAATATAAATCATAAAATAATGGTTTATCAAGTGTCTTACATAATGAAATGTCAGTAGCACATGTATTTAAGCAAGCAAGATGAAAAATAACAATGAAGGCACAAGAAACAGAGACATTGTAATTTCAAAAATAAGAGGGTGTGCATGATACATTGCAGAAAAGATAAGTGGCACACCAAACTTAGTGTGACTCTTTCACTTAAAATTAATGCAAGTATCCAGTAAAGATTAGAAGCAAATTTTTGTTGCATAGCAACACCAAACTTAGAATTCAATCACATGTCATTTTATTTGAAGTAAAACTAAGAAAATGAAACTATTATATGTTAAATACAATCACCAAGCGAAGAATCTATCATGAATAAGGATTTCTTGGTGAGGTCTTAACAAAAACAGTTTAAGGGGCAAAATAAAAGAAAGCATAAAAAACAACGAAATAACTAAAAACAAAGAGAATAATAAAGTGTCAAAACAAAAGAAAGATAACTCTGTAATGGCATTATGACTATGCAGACAAGTGGTGTTTCTGGATTTATTGCATAGAAAATTAAGTGACACACCAAACTTAGGAACTTAGTGTGACACTTTCAATTCAAAATTGATGCAGTCATCCATAAAGATTGAAAACAGATTGTTGCAGGGCAACACCAAACTTAGAATGTAATCATATGCCCATTTATTGAAATCAAAGTAAAGAGATAAAATAAACAAAGCAGAGAAATGAAATTTTACCCAAGGTTGGGTTGCCTCCCAACAAGCGCTCTTTTAGTGTCATTAGCTTGACCTGTTGTTCTTTACTTTCTTCATCTTCTTCCAGTTTGTTAAGTGGAATGACTTCAAGGGCGGAGAAGATTCAGCTATTGTCCCCTGTCTTAGTCTCTCCTCAGCAAGCTTCCTTTTGTTATTTGTTGGATTGAACTTGCTTGCTGGATCAGGGGTAGGATTGTTTGCAGTAGACCTTTTCTTGAATGTTGTCCTTGGTATCTTGGTCATAATCCTCTTTTCGGTGTTGTTGTCAGTTGCCTTCACTTCTTTGATTTCAAGACTAGGTGGTTGTGTGATGGTTGGAGCATTATCTTTATCAAAAGCCTTTTGAATTGATAGTTCAATGAACCCTTCCTCTATGCAATTCTCTGCTTCACTTGAGTATGGACGTCCTTGATTGTCTTCCTCACTTTCTTGTTCTTTCACTTCCTCTTTTGCACTCAACATTTGATTAAATAGCACTTTCATGGAGGAGGTTTGTTGTTCTTCCCAAGATTTCTTCATCTCCTCTTTATATCTTTCAATCACAAATTCAAGTGTTGAGAGTCTTTGGTTCAGGAAGGTTTGTGGGGGTTGTGAGTTTTCATGTTCCCTTGTTATCTCAAGTGGCCTCTGTGGATATGAAACCCTTGGCTCATATACATCCACAACCTCCTTCTCTATTGAAGTTTCACTCGACTCAGGGACCTCTTCTTCCTTTTCCTCACTCACAGATTGTTCTTCATTCTCAATACTTGGCAATCCTTAATGTGTCCTCAATTGTTCTAAATGCCCATCCATCTTCTTGAAGAGGATTTCTTGTTCTTGTTCTTTCCAGGATTATTTTTGTCTTTCTAAAAATTGTTCTTGTCTTTTCACAAATTCCCTGGACCATTGAAGGTAATCCTCAACTGCTGGCTCAAGAGATGAAGGTTGAGAAAAATTTTGTGGACATGGATGTGTTGTGGTGAAGTTGTTTTAAGGGGTATGGAATAAATTTTGTGAATTGTGGAACGAATTTTGTGGGTGTTGAAATGAGTCTTCTGTGTAGTAAAATGAATTTTGTGGTTGGTGAGATGAGTTGCATGGATTATTGAGGAAACTTTGTGTTGAGGCATAGTTAAGTGATGAAGAATTTTCAAATGAAAAACTGTGAGGTGAGGTTGGATAATTTTGCATGAATGAATTGAAGGTTTGCTCAAGTGATGATGGCTCTTGATAAGTGGAGTATGAACTGTCAAATGCTTTCTGGTTTTGATCCTCCCATCCACAATGTGAATCATTGTAGAATTCATCAGAGTGTGGATCATTTTGTGGCATTGAGGAGCAATCTTGCATGAATTCATTAAAAGCATAATCAAGATATGATGTCTCTTGCTGAATAGAATATGGAGCAAGAAAATCTCGTTGGTTTTGTGATAGCACGGAAACTTGTCTCTCAACAATTTTCCTTCGGCAAGTATACCGAATTGTCATCAAGTAAAAACTCACAATAGAGTGAGGTCAAATCCCACAGGGATTGACTGGTCAAGAAACTTTAATTAGAGGAATGTTCTAGTTGAGCGAAGCAGAATTTGGTTTGAGAGTTGCAGGAAATTAAATGGCGGGAAAGTAAATAGCAGAAAATGTAAATGCTGGAAGTAAAGAGCTTAAAGTAAATGACGGAAAGTAAATTGCAGAATTGTAAATGGGAATGGGGAAGATGCTCATAAAAGTAAATTGCAGAAATTAAGGAGAATGGGTAAGATTAGAAATGGAGGTTCATTGGGCTTAGGAGATGTTGCATTCTCCGGATCAAGTTCATTTTCATCTCTTCCTCAATCAATGCATTCATTGATCTCCTTGGCAATCTTAAGTGATCGAATTCCAATTCCTTGGC
>NC_029792.2:58681776-58690770 GCF_000816755.2 Arachis ipaensis | reverse complement strand
AAAGATGGAGAATACATCATGAAAACTAGAACTAGAAGTGCAGAGAAAGTAAATTATACAGAGAGTAGTTCTCAACTTCCCATCCCCCAAAAAGCTCCTTTTTGATTCAAAACTACCCCTATATATACTACTCTTCTGATCTTCTAGTTGGTTCTTCAAGTCTTAGATATGGGCCTTTGGATCTTGAGTTTGAAGCAGTTATACTCTTCAGTGGGCTTAGCTTTACTTGCAGAAAGAAAGTGTGAAGTAGGCAGGGTGTTTAGCTCCGGACGTTAGTGGCGTTAACGTTAAGTGAGAGTGTGGGTTCGAGAACGTTAGTGGCAATCACCTTTTTCACTAACGTTCCTCACCCAGGGATAATCCACGTTAACTTCAACGTTAGTGGCACCAACGTGACCACTAACGTTGCCTCTTGGTCCTTCGCACACGTTATTGGGGCTCACCTTTTCCAATAACGTTGAGAGTCCTCCCTTCCCCTTACGTTAGAGTCCACGTTAGCTTAGTTAAAGTGGCTCTTAACGTAGGCTTGCCAATCCTTTGAGAACGTTAGTGACACTTACCTTTGTCACTAACGTTCCAAGGTGCCCCTTCTTCCCACATTAGAGTCCACGTTAACTAAGTTAACGTGGCTTCTAATGTGGTAATAATAGCCATCTCCAACGTTAGTGATAAAGGTGAGTGTCACTAACGTTGGCTCATCATCCTATCCTCAACGTTAGCTTCCACGTTAACTAAGTTAACGTGGGAGTTAACGTAGCTCAAGGTGGCTTAGCCCAACGTTAGTGACAATGATGAGTGTCACTAACGTTGGCTCCACTTTCTTTCTTCCACGTTAGAGTTCACGTTAACTTAGTTAACGTGACTCTTAACGTGGGCTATGATGGCTTCGAGGACGTTATTGGCGATTGCTTTTCTCATTAACGTTGCAAGCTAGCTCCCATTCCACGTTAGTGATCACGTTAGTTAGACTAACGTGGCTGCTAACGTAATTCTTTCTTGCTTCTTTTGTCTTGAAATCAAGCAATAAAGTGCGTCAAAGTTCTAATCCACATCATGAGACATGCATCATCCAATTTGTCATCTAATTCATGCAAAATTCTCATAAAATCATGTAAAGTGCACAATGTATGCTTAAATCAAGATGTAAGTGAAATTCTACCCAAAACTTGCTTATTTCCTAAGAAAATGCATGAAACTACCCTAAAACGGTAAAGAAAAGGTCAGTGAACTGGCCAAAATGCCCTGGCATCATTTTGACCCTCCCAGTCACAATATGAGTAATTGTTAGATTCATCAGAATAGGATTCATTTTGTGTCTTTGGGAGGTATTCATACTCTATCATTTCTTGTTGATATTCCCATCCACCATTAGCATAATGACATGAATCATTTTGTGGTGTTGGGAAATATTTCATAAAATTGTCTTGCTCATCTTGTGGCTCTAAAGCATATCCCCATTGATTAGATTGCTCAGAATCTGTAGTTTCTTGGTGATATTCCCAACCACCATTAGAATAATGACTTGAATCATATTGTGATGGTGGACAATATCCCATGAAATTTGTTAGATCAAAAGATGAGTTGAACTCCATTTGAATTTTGTAAAACACATCAACAATGAAAATTGAAATTCATATCACAGATGAGAATTTCTTAGTGAGGCAATAGCTCAAACACCTTGGTATCAGCCTAAAACAGAAAATTAAAAGAACAAAAACAAAGAAAATGATTAATCAAGACTTATCACCCACTTAATCATTGTCGATTTATATCAATCCCCGGCAACGGCGCCAAAAACTTGATTTGGAAAAAAATGATTCCACACAAACTCACCGGCAAGTGTACCGGGTCGCATCAAGTAGTAGTAACTCACAAGAGTGAGGTCGATCCCACAGGGATTGATAGATCAAGCAATTTTAGTGAGGTGATTAGTTTAGTTAAACTAACAGTGGTGAATTGGGTGAAATTGTATTGACAGAATGTAAATTGCAGAAGCTATAAAGTGCAGAAGGTAAATTAGCAGAAACTTAAAGAGCAAGAAATGTAAATTGCAGCAAATGTAAAGGGGATTGAGTGCTGAGAAATTAAATGAAGCAGTAAATTAGAACTCAGAACAATTGCAGAAGATTTAAATTTCATGAAAGTAGATTGAAAGCAATGGGAACAGAAGATTAAAATCAAGCTCAATGTAAACTGAATTATAAAATTGCAGAAAGGAAAATTTGTAGAAGAGGATTATCAGAAACTGAAATTGCATAAGCCAAATTGAATTCAATACTGAAATGTAAAAGTGCAGAAAAGTAAAAGTGTTTCAAGAGAGCCTTCTATTCTACTCCTACTCCTACTCCTACTACTGCCTACTACTACTGTACCCTACTCCAGCGCTCTTTTTTTTCTAACAGAACTAAAGCCTTTTTATAGGCATTCCTAAATTACAAATGAAATTAAAATTGAAAGAAAATTACAACTCAAATGAAATTCCTATTCTAACTGTGTCTTGTGCCTTTGAGTGATGTCAATGGGCTCTACTTGCTTTGAATTTTCAATGGACTTTGAATCAGATTAATTGAGCCCGAGCTGCAGCTTCTAGGAGAACGGAGCGTTTTCAAATAGCGCGCAGCGTTCATTCAACAACACGAACGCATCCTATACACTTGCGCGTGCTTTTGCGTTTACGCCCATCCACGCGTATGCATCATTCACGTTTACGCGTGCTTTGGCAATCTGGCATATCGATGTGTGCGCGTCACGTACACGCGCGCGTTCCTTGCAGCGTTCTCTAAGTGAGCGTAGCGTTCTTCAATTGAGCGCTCCCCACACGTACGAGTCACCTACGCGTATGCGTGGGTCTTCAAACATGCCACATCCACGCTGCCGCTCAGCCCATGCTTGCGCGTGCTTTTTCAGGTATGTCACATCGACGCGTACGCATCATACACGCGTACGCGTCGATGGCTGAACTTCCATTCCAAATTTAGCTTTTTCCCGAAAACGCTGATTTATTGAACGTAGCGCTCCCTTACAAAACGAGCGCCAATCACTTCCACGAGTACGCGTCATGCACGCGTACGCGTGGTCTTTAAAATTTGTTGCTCGACGCGTAAGCGTCCTGTACGCGTGTGCGCCATAGCGTTTTTGCGCCAAGAGCGCTCTCCTTGTTTAAATCATGGGTCACGCTTTTAAAACCGTGGCCTAAGGCTCCAAAGTGTGCCCAAACTCCAAAATGTGTCCTTTTTAGCTTATTTTGTGCTTTTTTGCTTCTTTTTCCACTTATTTCCTACAAAGTTTATAGAATCAAAAGATCAAAGAAAATACTATTTAAGCACAAAAATAGTCAATATTTAAGCACTAATCATCAATTTCTTGTATGAAAAAGCATAAAAAATATTCACAGGATGACATGTCATCAGTCATTAATTACTCTACTTAAGCCAAGAGGAGAAAAATCTATTCTACAATCCAACCAAGCATTTTATCAAACACTTGGAAGGCATCTACACTACTCAATTGCAAGGAATTAACAACAATAAAGCAAATCAACAATAAAGGAAATCAAAACATGAATTGCATTAAAAGGAAAATGGAAGAACAAAAATGCATCAACATAGAAGTAAAGAATTACCAGAATTAAATGCTAAACTAGAGAGAGAAAAGGTAGAAGAAGAAGAAATTGCAAAGGAAAAGTAAATCAAAGCATGAAATTAAACTAGATCTAAGAAATTCTAATCTAGATCTAACCTAATCCTAATTCGAGAGAGAAGTGAGAGCTTCTCTCTCTAAAAACTAACTTTCCCTCGAAAACTAAACTAAAACTAAACTATTGTGTTCAAAAGTTGTGGAAGGTGTTGACTCCCCGTTGAATTCTGCCTTAAATAGCCTCAGAAATGAGTTGGATTTGGGCCTGGGAAGCCCAGAAATCGCCCCCAGCGGATTGCCTTTAAGTGAGTCATGTGCGATCACCGACGCGTGCGCGTGGGTCATGCGTACGCGTCGCTTGACAAATTGCCATCCATGCGCACACATCATGTACGCGTATTTGTCGCCATGCGACCTCACAATCCACGCGTGCGCATCTGCTGCACATGCGCGTCGATGAGTTCATCCCAAATCCTTGATTTTCCATGATTTCTCCACTTTGCATGCTTTTCTCTTCATTCCTTTGATCCATTCCTAGCCTTTTTAACCTGAAATCACTAACAAACATATCAAGGTATCTAGTAGAATCAAAGGTGAATCAAAATTAGCAATTAAGGGCCTAAAAAATATGTTTTCACACTTAAGCACAAATTAGGAGACAATCATGAAACCATGCTCTTTCATTGAATAAATGTGGGTAAAAGGTCATAAAATCCCCTAAATCAAGCACAAGATAAACCCTAAAAATGGGGTTTATCAAATAACAACTAAGAAAAGCACATTAAACATGAAATACCTCAAATTGGATTAAAAGGAATGAAAATTAACGAGTGCATGAACATAAAAGTAACCAAAATGAGAAATTAACAATAAGAAATAGGAAAATCAAGACAATAGAACAAGAAATTGTAAAGAAAACAAGAATTAAACCCTAGATCTAAGAGGAATTAACCTAATTCTACCCTAATTCTAGAGAGAAGAGGGAGCTTCTCTCTCTAGAAAACAACCTAAAGCATGGTCCTAAGCTAATCTAATTGCTCCCCGTTTGTCTATTGTTGAATTCTGCATCAAATAGCCTCAGAAACGAGTTGGATTTGGGCTTGGAAAGCTCAAAAATCGCCCCCAACGTATTCACTTTAATGAGGTCACGTGACCAGCGTCGCGCGTGTGCGTCGCTGGCAGATTCCCTCCTTACGCATACGCGTAGATGACACGTGCACATGATTATGAATGTCCTCCTCACGTGTACGCGTGGATGACGTGTGTGCGTGGCCTTCAATCATCCAAATGCTCATTTCTTCATGAATTCTCCATTTTGCATGCTTTTCTCTTCACTTCTTCCATCTAATCCTTGTCTTTAAGTCTGAAATCACTCAACAAACATATCAAGGCATCGAATGGAATTAAAGTGAATTAAAGTTATCAATTTAAAGGCCTAAAAAGCATGTTTTCACTCTTAAGCACAAATTAGGAAGAATTCACGAAACCATGCTGTTTCATTGAATAAACGTGGGATAATTTGATAAAATCCCCTAAATTCAACACAAGATAAACCACCAGAATTGGGGTTTATCAAGAGGGTCTATCCCATCTGCTCCACAGAGGAGAACAGAGACACAAAAATGTGGGTTTAAGACTAAATCACAGATGTCCTACTATCAGCCATCTTTTCTTTGATTCTATCCTATTTAGCAGAGCCTCGGAGGATGCATGCCACAATTTAATGAATGTGCTACACACATATTCACTAATTACTGGTCAAGTGGTTAATCTAGACACGTCGTCTATGTTTTTTAGCCATAATACTCCTATGGAATCAAGATAGCACCTAGCATCAATAGAACCTATGTTCCTCATGTTGGTAACTAAGATAAGTACCTTGGGCTACCCATAGTGATTAACAGATCCAAGAAAACCACTTTTAACAATGTTAAAGATAATGTTTCTAACAAGCTCCAACAATGGAAACGAGCCTTATTATCGATGATTGGTTGGGAGGTTGTCATTAAAGCAGTGGAAACAACTATTCCTATTAACACACTTAATTGCTTTAAACTTCTGAAAACACTCATACAGGAGATTCACCAGATGATAATACAATTCTAGTAGGGACAAAGGAAAGCGGAGAAAAAAATGCATTGGGTTAAATGGTGATGCTAGATAAGCAAGGATGATGACTACAGATGAAACCTAACTCGTTAATTCATCAAGTCTATAAGAGCAAATATTTTTAATACTCCGACTTCTTACAGGTAGAAATTGGAAATAACCCCTCATGGGGTTGGAGGAGCTTATTGGACGGGAGAAAGGTTTTGAAGAAAGTAATCAAATGGAGGATTGGGAATGGGCATTCAGTGAGGATAATTGAGGACTCTTAGATAAAAAAATCAGCAAGCATTATCTACTCAGATGTTAATTCCTACTTATTCGCACCTAATTTGGGTTAGTCAACTCCTAAACAAAAAGAAGAAATGGAACCAATAGCTTATTATAAAATAATATAGATATTACACAGAATATTTTACAAACTAAAATTGGGGAAGGGGATGATTCGGTTACCTCGCCAAGGGAGAAAAGGTGTTGCTACACGTGGCTTCAGGATATTTATTGGCACACCAGTTCTACTAACCTCCACTCAAACTGATGCTACTCCACTACCGATAGAAGAAGATCTGAACTTCTATTTGGAACCTAAAAGTCCAACCACAAATAAGAATCTTACTCTGGAAAGTAATGCACAAGGGGTTGCAAGTGAACTAACAACTCCATGAAAGAATCAGAACAATACCGCTAACTTATCGAAGATGTAATGGGATGGAAGAAATAATCCAACACTGTATGATTTTCTATGGTCAATGATGGTCCACTTGCCTCAGATCCGAAGTTAGATCCTCTCGAAGTCAAAAGGGTCAAGAAGTTTGGCAATAGTGGACGCCATTAACCGAGACGTTGAAACGAAGCAGAAATGACTTGAAAAAATTGAGAGAAGCAGCAAACCTGATGTGGGAGATATGGAAGGCTCAAACAGATTCATGTTTAAAGTTGAAGCTTTCGATGAGGTGCGTGTTCTTAAACGAGCGAGAAAGAATGAAACAGAGTTCTAAGCATGCTTGCTCGATTGAAGAATTCGATGGTGAGGAGAGATGTCTGAAGAAGAAGAATAAGTATTCACTTTACTATTTCCTATGCCTTTCAAAGTTGTTTTTTGGTCTAGATAATTTTTTGATGAAAAATACCTCTTTTAGCCTTCTTTGAAGTCCACCGTAGACCCAAATCTTAATTTTCATGAAATAAAATTCTACCTTTAAAAAAGCCTAACCATTAATCACAAACGGTCTTTTGCCTTTTGAAAACATTTAAGGATGGCAATAAGGCAGGTTGTAAGATCCCGGATTTTTGGAAATTAAATTGTAAGTTAATTATACTTTATAATATTTGTTGATAATTTTTTTTAAAGAAAATTATTCTTCCCTCGCCTTTGTTATTATAATATTGTAAGAGGGATAGGAGTTGCATGTTATGTATATTATATTTATGAGCTACTTATGTAATAAGTTTTGTATATATGAATATACTTGTTCGTTTTCAAGATAAAGTATTTCTTCGGTTTTTCAAAGAGAACAACAATACAGTTTCAAGTCAAAGGCTCCTATTTTATTATTCAGTATATGAAGTTGTCGTAATACATCTTGCTATCAAAGTGGCGTAGCCGGAAGCGTAATATTCTAATAGTGAGGGTGTTAGGTTATGGTATCAGAGCAATCTTTCCTGTAGAGCCTGAGGAATGGACTGACTATGTTCAGTTGCATACTCTGAGTGTCTGTCATGTTGTAGGTCTTGTCCCGAGGATGAGAGTTAGAGCTTTATGCACATGACGGTCTACTGATTAATGCCGTTAGTCTATCATTGCATACTTCATGTTATTAAGTTTGGCTGCCTTAACACTGATAGTTTATGTATATGAGAACACTGATAGATTGGCTGCCTTATGATGAAGGAATTTTTGATGGTCTAAAATCTCACAAATGAAATCTCGTTGCAAGTATAGTTTCTAAACCAACAAATAACCCTTTCATGCAAAAAATTATTTGTCACAAGTACAAACCCCAATTAAAATAACCGAAGTATTCAAACCTCGGGTCGTCTCTCAAAGGAATTGCAGGGAAGTGTTCTTGTTATTGGTTATGAGATGTATATTTTGGGGTTTTGAAAACGGAACAAGAAAATTAAATTGCAAGAATAAAACTAATAGCTAAGAAAGTTCTTGGCAAGGAATGAGAACTAGAAGTCCTATTGATAAACCCCCTTTTGAGGGTTTATCTTGTGTTGAATTTAGAGCATTTTGATAACCTTTTCTCACATTTATTCAACAAGATAGCATGATTTTGTGATTGTCTCCTTATTTGTGCTTAGATGTGAAAATATGCTTTTTAGACCTTTAATTTGATTATTTTTATCTTTCTTTGATTCCACTAGATGCCTTGAGGTGTTTGCTAGTGATTTGAGATTGAAAAGGGCTAGGAAAGGATCAAAGGAGTGAAAGGAAAGCATACAAAGTGGAGAAATCATGAGAAGCCAAAGATTTGGAAAATGCCCATGGACGCGCGCGTGCACTATGTGCCCACGGCGGATTGCGAATTGCTCCAAGGACACGTACGCGCACTGTGTGCGTACGAGATGAGCGGATAATTTATACGCTTTTTGGCATTATTTTTACATAGTTTTCAGTATAATTTAGTTAGTTTTTAGTATATTTTTATTAGTACCGGCTTACCGGTCGGGGGTTTGTACTAGATTTCTACTTTTGAGTTCTACAGTTATGTTATCATTTTTCAGGATAAATATGATTTGATCAATGATCCCAAATGTCTTTACTCATTTATAACGTCTTTAGGTGAAGGTCCCGGGTGAACCACACATGAACCCGACTCGAACTTCAAATGTGCACCTCTCCAGTAAGAACCTCAACTTGCGGTCAAACATTGCACAAAGAGCGCAACTTGAGGTGAAACGTTGAACAAAGACCGCGACTTGTGGCCTGACGTTGTACCTTGACCGCAAGTTGCGGTTAAAAGCAGTAGATTTGAGCTCGTTTCATACCTGATAATATATAATGACCTTTCGGGATCTACAGATGAAAGGTTTAGTTAATCTTCGCACGGTAAATCTCAAGACATCGAGGTCTTTTAAGTGAAACTCACGTCCCTCCAGTCTTAGGTTGTCGTAGACGTCAGGAAGAAGTTGGAGACTTAGACTAAAAACGAGTCCAGGGAGTTAAAGTCGGTTTTTTATGGACTTTAGTGTTTTTTTGTGTGTTTGAATATCATTTCAGGTCTTTACACTAAAAATTAATTTTTT
>NC_029792.2:58660744-58681504 GCF_000816755.2 Arachis ipaensis | reverse complement strand
CCTGAACCTTCATCACTTATGTATTTTCAACGGTAGAGTTTCTACACACCATAGATTAAGGTGTGGATCTCTGCTATTCCTCATGAATTAATGCAAAGTACTACTGTTTTTCTATTCAATTCAACTTATTCCACTTCTAAGATATTCATTCGCACTTCAACATGAATGTGATGATCGTGACACTCATCATCATTCCCTATGAATGTGTGCCTGACAACCACTTTCGTTCTACCTTCGATTGAATGAGTATCTCTTGGATTTCTTAATCAGAATTTTGTGGTATAAGTTAGAATCCATGGACGGCCATTCTTGAGATCCGGAAAGTCTAAACCTTGTCTGTGGTATTCCGAGTAGGATCCGAGAAGGGATGGTTGTGACGAACTTCAAACTCGCGAGTGCTGGGCATAGTGACAGACGCAAAAGGAGGGTGAATCCTATTCCAGTATGATCGAGAACCTCCAGAAGATTAGCCATGCAGTGACAGCGCATCGGACCATTTTCACAGAGAGGATGGGAAGTAGCCATTGACAACAGTGATGCCCTACACAAAGCTTGCCATAGAAAGGAGTAAGATTGATTGGATGAAGACAGCAGGAAAGCAGAGGTTCAGAGGAACAAAAGCATCTCTATACGCTTATCTGAAATTCTCACCAATGAATTACATAAGTACCACTATCCTATTTTATATTTTATTTATCTTTTACTTATCAATTCATAAAATCAGTTGAATCTGCCTGACTGAGATTTACAAGGTGACCATAGCTTGCTTCAAGTCGATAATCTCCGTGGGATCGACCCTTACTCACGTAAGGTTTATTACTTGGACGACCCAGTGCACTTGCTGGTTAGTTGTACGAAGTTGTGAAACAAAATTAAGAATATGAATGTGCGTATGAAGTTTTTAGCGCCGTTACCAAGGAAGTAAAGATCACGATTTCGCACACCAAATTTTTGGCGCCGTTGCCGGGGATTGTTCGAGTTTGGACAACTGAAGGTTCATCTTGTTGCTCAGATTAGGTAATTTTATTTTAATTTTAAGCTTTTTATTTCTTATTTTCGAAAATCCAAAAAAAATTATAAAATCATAAAATCAAAAAAAATAATTTTTGTGTTTCTTGTTTGAGTCTTGAGTCAATTTTTAAGTTTGGTGTCAATTGCATTTTTTCTAAAAATTTATGCATTTTTCAAAAATTCATGCATTCATAATGTTCTTCATGATCTTCAAGTTGTTCTTGGCCAGTCTTCTTGTTTGATCTTCATATTTTCTTGTTTTGTGTCTTTCCTTGTTTTTCATATGCATTCTTGAATTATTAATGTCTAAAGAATAAAGTTTTTTAAGTTTGGTGTCTTACATGTTTTTCATTTCTTAAAAATTTTCAAAAATAAGTTCTTGGTGTTCATCTTGACATTCAAAGTGTTCTTGGTGTTCATCTTGACATTCATAGTGTTCTTGCATGCATCACATGTTTTGATCCAAAATTTTCATGCATTGAGTCAATTTTGTGTTTTTCTCTTTCTTTATTAAAATTCAAAAATAAAAAAAAAATATCTTTCCCTTTTTCACTCATAAATTTTCGAAAATTTGAGTTGACTTTTTCAAAACTTTTTAAAATTTAGTTGTTTCTTATGAGTTAAATCAAATTTTCAATTTGAAAATCATATCTTTTTCAAAATTAATTTCAAAATCTTTTCTAACTTCTTTTCTAACTTCCTATCTTTTCAAAATTTAATCTTTCATATCTTTTTGTTTCAATCATATCTTTTTCAAAACTGCCCAACTAACTATCTACCTTTAATTTTCGAAAATTCCTTCCCTCTTTTTCAAAATTTCATTTTAATTAACTAATTGTTTTAATTTTAATTTAATTTTAATTATTAATTTTCGAATTTTAAATTTAATTTTAAAATATTTTTATTTTATTTTGTTTAATTTTCAAATTTCCCTCTCTTTCATCTCCTTCTATTTATTTATTCATCTACTAACACTTCTTTTCATCTCATATCTCTTCTCCTATCCTCACCCTTGTGTTTGGATTATCCATTCTTCTTCACTCTTATTTCCTTTCTTCTTCTACTAACAATAAGGAACCTCTTTACTGTAACATAGAGGATTCCTCTTCTTTTCTTGTTCTCTTCTCTTTCATATGAGCAGGGACAAAGAAAAGGGCATTCTTGTTGAAGCTGATCCAGAACCTGAAAGGACTCTGAAGAGAAAACTAAGAGAAGCTAAATTACAACAATCCAGAGACAACCTTACTGAAATTTTCGAACAAGAAAAGGAGATGGCAGACGCACCTAACAACAATAATGCAAGGAGGATGCTTGGTGACTTCACTGCACCTAATTCCAATTTACATGGAAGAAGCATCTCAATTCCTGCCATTGGAGCAAACAACTTTGAGCTTAAACCTCAATTAGTTTCTCTGATGCAACAAAACTGCAAGTTTCATGGACTTCCATCTGAAGATCCCTTTCAGTTCTTAAATAAATTCTTGCAGATCTGTGATACTGTTAAGACCAATGGGGTTGATCCCGAGGTCTACAGGCTTATGCTTTTCCCATTTGCTGTAAGAGACATAGCTAGAGTATGGTTGGACTCTCAACCTAAAGATAGCCTGAACTCTTGGGATAAGCTGGTCACGACTTTCTTAGCCAAGTTCTTTCCTCCTAAAAAGCTTAGCAAGCTTAGAGTGGATGTTTAAACCTTCAGACAGAAAGAAGGAGAATCCCTCTATGAAGCTTGGGAGAGATACAAAGAATTGAACAAAAAGTGTCCTTCTGACATGCTTTCAGAATAGACCATCCTGGATATATTCTATGATGGTCTGTCTGAGTTATCAAAGATGTCACTAGACCATTTTGCAGGTGGATCCATTCACCTAAAGGAAACGCCTGCAGAAGCTCAGGAACTCATTGACATGGTTGCAAATAACCAGTTCATGTACACTTCTGAGAGGAATCCTATAAGTAATGGGACGCCTATGAGGAAGGGAGTTCTTGAAATTCATACTCTGAATGCCATATTGGCTCAGAATAAAATATTGACTCAGCAAGTCAATATGATCTCTCAGAGTCTGAATGGATTGAAGGAATCATCCAACAGTACTAAAGAGGCATCTTCTGAAGAAGAAGCTTATGATCCTGAGAACCCTGCAATAGCAGAGGTGAATTACATGGGTGAACCTTATGGAAAAACCTATAACCCCTCATAGAGAAATCATCCAAATTTCTCATGAAAGGATCAACAAAAGCCTCAACAAGGCTTTAATAATGGTGGAAGAAACAGGTTTAACAATAGTAAACCTTTTCCATCATCCACTCAGCAACAGATAGAGAATTCTGAGCAGAATCCATCTAGCTTAGCAAATTTAGTCTCTGATCTATCTAAGGCTACTGTGAGTTTCATGAATGAAACAAGGTCTTCCATTAGAAATTTGGAAGCACAAGTGGGCCAGCTGAGTAAAAGGGTCAGTGAAACTCCTCCTAGTACTCTCCCAAGTAATACAGAAGAGAATCCAAAGAGAGAGTGCAAGACCATTGATATAACAATCATGGCCGAACCTACAAGGGAGGGAGAGGACGTGAATCCCAGTGACGAAAACCTCCTTGGACGTCCAGTGATCAACAAGGAGTTTCCCTCTGAGGAACCAAAGGACTCTAAGGCTCATCTAGAGACCATAGAGATTCCAATGAACCTCCTTATGCCCTTCATGAGCTCTAATGAGTATTCTTCTTCTGAAGAGAATGAGGATGTTACTGAAGAGCAAGTTGCCAAGTACCTTGGTGCAATCATGAAGCTAAATGCCAAATTATTTGGAAATGAGACTTGGGAAGATGAACCTCCCTTGCTCATCAATGAACTGAGTGATCTAGATCAACTGACATTACCTTAGAAGAAACAAGATCCTGAAAAGTTCTGAATACCTTGTACCATAGGCACCATGACCTTTGAGAAGGCTCTATGTGACCTTGGGTCAGGGATAAACCTCATGCCACTCTCTGTAATGGAGAAACTGGGAATCTTTGAGGTATAGGCTGCCAATTTCTCATTAGAGATGGCAGACAAATCTATGAAAATGGCTTATGGACTAGTAGAGGACGTGTTAGTAAAGGTTGGAGGCCTTTACATCCCTGCTGATTTCATAATCCTAGACACTGGGAAGGATGAGGATGAATCCATTATCCTTGGAAGACCCTTCCTAGCCACAGCAAGACCTGTGATTGATGTAGACAGAGGAGAATTGATCCTTCAACTGAATAAGGACAACCTTGTGTTTAAAACTCAAGAATCTCCTTCTGTAACAATGGAGAGGAAGCATAGAAAGCTTCTCTCAGTACAGAGTCAACTAAAGCCCCCCCAGTCAAACTCTAAGTTTGGTGTTGGGAGTCTATAAAATTGACCTGATCACCTGTGTGGCTCCATGAGAGCCCACTGTCAAGCTATTGACATTAAAGAAGCGCTTGTTGGGAGGCAACCCAATTTTTATTTATCTAATTTTATTTTTATTTTTATTGTTATTTCATGTTTTATTAGGTTCATGATCATGTGGAGTCATAAAATAAATACAAAAATTAAAAACAGAATCAAAAATAGCAGAAGAAAAATCACACCCTGGAGGAAGGACTTACTGGCGTTTAAACTCCAGTAAGGAGCATCTGGCTGGCGTTCAACGCCAGAAACATGCTGCATCTGGGCGTTGAACGCCCAGAACAAGCATCAATTCAGCGTTTAAACGCCAGAATTGCATGCAAAGGCATTTTACATGCCTAATTTGTGCAGGGATGCAAATCCTTGACACCTTAGGATCTGTGGATCCCACAGGATCATCTCAGGATCTGTGGACACCACAGGATACCCACATACCTCCACTCACCTTCCCTCCTCATAATCCTATATCACCCTTTCCCAAGAACCCTTCACCAATCACCTCCAATTCCCCTCCAAAACCATCTTACACCCACCTACACCCACCCACTCAAATTCAAACCATCTCTCCTTCCTTTTCACATATCATAACCACCTTAAACCCCTAGTGGCCGAACCCTTCCCACACCTCCATCTCCTCCATCTCTTCTTCTTCTCATCCTTCCTTTCTTCTTTTACTCGGGGACGAGCAAACATTTTAAGTTTGGTGTGGAAAAAGCATTGCTTTTTTTCATAACCACTAATACCTCAAGGGATGCACTTCCCTCCACAAAAATATTGGGAGCAAATCAACACCTCCTAGGAGAATTAAGTTCCAACATGGGACAACTAAGGGTCGAACACCAAGATTACTCCATCATCCTCCACGAAATTAGAGAAGATCAAAGAGCAATGAGGGAGGAGCAACAAAGACAAGGAAGAGTCATAGAAGAGCTCAAGGACATCATTGGTTCCTCAAGGAGAAAACGCCACCATCACTAAGGTGGACTCATTCCTTGTTCTTAAATTTTTTGTTTTTTGTTTTTTTATGTTAAATGTTTATTTATGTTTGTGTTTTATTACATGATCATTAGTATCTAAGTGTCTATGCCTTAAAGTAGTGAATATGAATCCATCACCTCTCTTAAATGAAAAATGTTTTAATTACAAAAGAACAAGAAGTACATGGTTTCGAATTCATCCTTGAAATTAGTTTAATTATTTTGATGTGGTGATAATACTTTTTGTTTTCTGAATGAATGCTTGAACAGTGCATATGTCTTTTGAAGTTGTTGTTTATAAATGTTAAATATGTTAGCTCTTTAAAGAATGATGAAAAGGAGAAATGTTATTTGATAATATGAAAAATCATAAAACTGATTCTTGAAGCAAGAAAAAACAGTGAATACAAAAAGCTTGCAGAAAAAAATGGCAAAAAAAAAAGAGAAAGAAAAAGAAAAAGCAAGCAGAAAAAGCCAAAAGCTCTTAAAACCAAAAGGCAAGAGCAAAAAGCCAATAGCCCTTAAAACCAAAAGGCAAGGGTAATAAAAAGGATCCAAGGCTTTGAGCATCAGTGGATAGGAGGGTCTAAAGGAATAAAATCCTGGCCTAAGCGGCTAAACCAAGCTGTCCCTAACCATGTGCTTGTGGCGTGAAGGTGTCAAGTGAAAACTTGAGACTGAGCGGTTAAAGTCAAGGTCCAAAGCAAAAAAAGAGTGTGCTTAAGAACCCTGGATACCTCTAATTGGGGACTTTAGCAAAGCTAAGTCACAATCTGAAAAGGTTCACCCAGTTATGTGTCTGTGACATTTATGTATCCGGTGGTAATACTGGAAAACAAAGTTCTTAGGGCCACGGCCAAGACTCATAAAGTAGCTGTGTTCAAGAATCAACATACTGAACTAGGAGAATCAATAACACTATCTGAACTCTGAGTTCCTATAGATGCCAATCATTCTGAACTTCAATGGATAAAGTGAGATGCCAAAACTATTCAAGAGGCAAAAAGCTTCAAGTCCCGCTCATCTGATTGGAGCTATGTTTCATTGATATTTTGGAATTTATAGTATATTCTCTTCTTTTTATCCTATTTTATTTTCAGTTGCTTGGATTTAGATCACGTTTGGGGGCTGGCCATTTGGCCATGCCTGAACCTTCATCACTTATGTATTTTCAACGGTAGAGTTTCTACACACCATAGATTAAGGTGTGGAGCTCTGCTGTTCCTCATGAATTAATATAAAGTACTACTGTTTTTCTATTCAATTCAACTTATTCCGCTTCTAAGATATTCATTTGCACTTCAACATGAATATGATGATCATGACACTCATCATCATTCCCTATGAATGTGTGCCTGACAACCACTTTCGTTCTACCTTCGATTGAATGAGTATCTCTTGGATTTCTTAATCAGAATCTTCGTGGTATAAGTTAGAATCCATGGACGGCCATTCTTGAGATCCGGAAAGTCTAAACCTTGTCTGTGGTATTCCGAGTAGGATCCGGGAAGGGATGGTTGTGACGAACTTCAAACTCGCGAGTGCTGGGCATAGTGACAGATGCAAAAGGAGGGTGAATCCTATTCCAGTATGACCGAGAACCTCCAGATGATTAGCCATGCAGTGGCAGCGCATTGGACCATTTTCACAGAGAGGATGGGAAGTAGCCATTGACAACGGTGATGCCCTACACAAAGCTTGCCATAGAAAGGAGTAAGATTGATTGGATGAAGACAGCAGGAAAGCAGAGGTTCAGAGGAAGGAAAGCTTCTCTATACGCTTATCTGAAATTCTCACCAGTGAATTACATAAGTACCACTATCCTATTTTATATTTTATTTATCTTTTACTTATCAATTCAAAAAATCAGTTGAATCCGCCTGACTGAGATTTACAAGGTGACCATAGCTTGCTTCAAGCCGACAATCTCTGTGGGATCGACCCTTACTCACGTAAGGTTTATTACTTGGACGACCCAGGGCATTTGCTGGTTAGTTGTACAAAGTTGTGAAACAAAATTAAGAATATGAACGTGCGTATGAAGTTTTTAGCGCCGTTACCAAGGAAGTAAAGATCACGATTTCGCACACTAGTACGCGCCGAAGGCCGCACATAATTTTTAAAGAAGAACTCATGCCTGGCGATTTTAGAGGGTTTCTGGCCCCATTTGGAGCTGTGTTTTTGGCAGGTAAAGGCTAAATAGACCAAGGAATGAAGGGGAACACATCAATCACTACACACATGACACTTGAGATCTAATTTTAGTTAGTTTTAGAGAGAGAAGCTCTCACTTCTCTCTAGGATTAGGATTAGGATTAGGATCAGATTTAGGTTAATAATCTTATATTTAGATTTTAATTTATGCTTTCATCTACTTTTGCTTCTCAATTTTTTGTTGTTACATTCATCATTCTTCTATTCTTTTGTTGCAATTTCCTTTGTGTTGTTTCTATGCTTTGTTATAGATTTACTCTTGTTCCTTCTATTTTCTTTCAATTCAATTTGAGGTAATTCATGTTAATTGTGTTTCTTTTGATTGTTTTTATTAATTTTTTGCAATTAGTTGTTGTTAGATTTTATTCTTGTTGTCAAATTACTATATCTTCCTTTTATGCCTTCCAAGTGTTTGATGAAATGCTTGGTTGGATTTTAGAGTAGAATTTTAGTGCTCTTGGCTTGGGAAGGTAACTTAGGAACTCTTGAGTTACTAATGTCCAAGTAATTGATGATTGGGAGCCATTAACTCTAGATCTCACTAATTGAATTGGTGGAGAACTAGGACTTATGGACTTGGATTGATATAGCTCATTTAACTTTCCTTTACTACTAGTTAGAGGATGACTTAATGGGATTGATCCTTGCCAATTCTCATGTTGTGGTTAGTGATAAGGATAGAGATCCTTGACCACCAAACCTTGCCAAGGCCTTTTTGTTATTCGAATTTACTTGCCATTTACTTTTCATATTTCTCATCCAAAAAATCCCAAAACATACCTCATAACCAATAACAAGACACTTTATTGCAATTCCTAGGGAGAACGACCCGAGGTTCCAATACTTCGGTTTATAGATTTAGGGGTTTGTACTTGTGACAAATAATCTTTTGTATGAAAGGACCATTGTTTGGTTTAGAAACTATACTTTACAACGAAATTTCAATTGTGAAATTCTAGACCATCAATTTTCTAATCATCAAAATGGCACCGTTGTCTGGGGACTTGCAATGGTGTTGTGTTATTGGTTATTGTATATATGTGAATAGTGTGAATAGGTTTGTCTTTTACTTGTTTACTAGTTTTTGTTAGTTTGATTTTGTTTCTCCACTATGAATTCTCACTTTGGCTATGAGTTTGGTTCTCACCATGTTGTAGGAAATGTGGACTTTAATGACAACATGTACCAAGGATGGAACACTTCAAGATGGGAGGAGCCTCAAGGAATTGATCACTCCTATTGGCAACAACCTCCGAATACTTATAGGTGATGACAAGTCATCTTAGCCTATTTTAACTAGTCTTTTTCTTTTGTTTTCATTAGAATTATGCACTTTCTTGAGCTACAAGCAAGCCAATTAGCTAAATTTTCATGCTTCCTTTGATTTAATCAACCATGTATGAATTCATGCTATTTCATGAGGTTTTATACTATAATTGTCACATATTATGAAAGAATGAATATTTCATGATTTTAAGCATAGCTTTGATGTGTTTGGTTGATTAATGATAGGTGAAGAAAGCTTGGAGAAAGGTTGAAGCAAGAAGGAATAGCTAGGAGTAAAGAGAAAACAATGGAATAAGTGAAATTGAACCAGGAAGCAAAGAGCTGGACCTAAAGTTAGCCTCAAACTTTTGCACAAACTTTTGGGTGAAAAGTTAGCCCCAACGTTAGCCCCCTAACTTGGAGGCTAACGTTGGCATGATGAAAATCACTCCCTGGGTACCAAAAGTTTGCGCCAACGTTAGCCCCCTAACATGGTGGCTAACGTTGGCACATGAAAATCACCCCTGGGCACCAAAAGTTTGCGCCAACGTTAGCCCCCTAACTTTGAGGCTAACGTTGGCATGAAAAAAACCTCCCTGGGCACAAAAAGTTTGCGCCAACGTTAGCCCCCTAACTTGGTGGCTAACGTTGGCACATGAAAATCACAAGGGGAGGAGCAAAAGTTTGCGCCAACGTTAGCCCCCTAACTTGGTGGCTAACGTTGGTGCCACAAGTGCACAAGGTAAGGCCAACGTTAGGGCCAAAGTTAGACCCCTAACTTTGGCACCAACGTTGGTATCAGATGGATATAGTTGCTGATATGAAAAGTTTGGGCAAAAGTTAGCCCCCTAACTTTTGCTCAAACTTTTGGTCCAACTTTTGCAAAACTCCAACCCGGTTCAATTGGTTCACTTTAGTTCTTCTCCAAACTTCAAGAGCAATCAACCAAGGCCTCTTTCAACCCAATTTCACCAAGAGCAAAGGCCCAACTCAAGGCTTGAAGATCATTTGAAGAAAGTGTATAAATAGGATAGAATTCAAGTTCTTCAGGGAGCTTTCTTTTGGGAATTTTCATAATAGTTTTCGGAGAGCTTTTGATATTGAGAGATCTTTAATTTCTTTGTCTTGGGGAAGGAGAATTCACTTCTCTTCCTCTCAGTTTTATTGCTTTCAATTTCAATTACAATGGTCTTGGATTTTGGGTTGAAGAATTGAAGAAATTCTGTTTCAATCTCATCCTTGGATCTCTCTGTTTATTTACTGCAACTTACAATTCCAGCCGTTTACATTTCTTGCACTTTAAGATTCCACAATTTACATTTCTTGCATTCTAAGTTTCTGCTATTTAATTTCTTGTTCTTTAAGATTCAGCACTTTAATTCCCTGTTCTCTTTACTTCCATGCAATTTAATTTCTGCAAATCACAAAACACTCAACCAAATCTTGATTCGCTTGACTAAATTAACCACTAAGCTAAAATTGCTCAATCCTTCAATCCCTGTGGGATCGACCTCACTCCCGTGAGTTTTTATTACTTGATACGACCCGGTACACTTGCCGGTTAGATTTGTGTGTTTTGGGAGAAATTTATTTTTTCACCAAAATACTCATCAATAGGTATAACCACCATCCTAATGCATGTCAATTTGATGGCTATGGTGACTCTTTTTGTGATAATCAAGTACCACCACCATATGCTTATGAACCTTATCCTCAACATGACTATCAACCACGCTCACAAGCCCATTTTTACCAAGAACCTTCTTGTGACCCACATCCATTATATGACCAATCACCCATGCCATTTCCTTGTGACCGTTATGAGCAAGAACCTTTAGAACCACCACAATCCTATCATGATTACTACTAAGAACCACCTCAATATATACCATCTCCATACCCTTACCAAGAAGAACCGCCTTCCCACTATAAACCCTTTCTCCAAAATAATGAACCTTCCTATCCACCCCAAGCCCCAATAGATGATTCTCTCACCTTGCTACTTCAAGAACAAGCGGATATGCAAAGGAACACCCTAGAGTTTGTGACTAATTTGACTAAGGTAGTGCATAGTTTATCCTACCAATGTTTGATTACTCAAGGTGTTTCCATGGCCACGTGTAAGAAATCAAAAGATGAGCAAAGCATGAAAGAGAGATTGGAAAATCCGGTGAAAAAGGAAGAGTTGAGCTTTGTATTGGAGCAATTGGAGACACCTAGGGTTTTTGAAGAAAGAGAAGAAGTGGTTGAAGATCTAGGAGATGCAGAACCACCATGGAAGTCTCAACAACCTTCGGAGCATGTAAAGATTGAAGAATATGAGAAGGTTGATCAAGAGATGGACTCAATCATCAATGATTTCTTATCAATAATTGAATCCTCTCCCATGGGGCGTGAAATTGAAGCTATTGAAGACAACTCAACACCAAATGATGTTGGTGATCTCATTGAAGACTCTTCCATCAAAGGTGAAGTTGATATGGAAGTAGATTTCACACAACCTCCCAAATTTGACTCAATTGATGATGAGGAGGAGTTGGAAGAAGTCAACAAGCAAGAAGTAGATGAAAGAAGTTGTCAAGAGGTGGAAATACCCGAAGAAGAGCATTAGGAAGTCGACCTTGCATTGTCTAAGTGTGGGGAGGTTTCCCTCCCTAAGCCACCTCCAACATATCATGCAAGTGGGTGTACCTCTTACCCTTAAGCTTCACTTTCTCACTTAAATATGGCTTGATTGAAACGGATGGACAACTTAGAGCTCTTTGTAGAACTAAGAGTAAAAAGGAGTTGTGTAGTGGTTGGAAGTTGGGAATTAGGCTCATTGAGGTCAAGTTCTCAAGGTATAGGAACTATGATTGGATGAATGCTACTTTACATGGGTCTAAGAAGAAGACTTGGTGTGCTAAAGAGAATTCTATTTGTCAACCACCCGATCGAAAAATTCATGAAGATCAACTAGAAGACGGGTGTGAAAATAAGATATGGGATCCCGGTTTGAAGCACGAAGACCAACTATGGGAGCTCATATCTTGGATGGAACTCTATCCAAACTTGGTGAAGATAGTTGGAACTTCTATCAACCATTTAAGGAGTAAAGATCTTTGGAGATTCAAGGATGAGTACAAGCATAAGCCACCATGACAAAGAGCCTCCCAAATGTCCAACTCAAGGACTTAAACTAAAAGTGCTAGGTGGGAGACACCCTACCATGGTAAACTCTTTTTACCCTCTTGCATTTTTTATTAATAAGTGAATTGGTTGTAGGTTGCTTGTGGGGCAAGCTTCTTTTGCTTGTATTTGAAAATTCCCAAAAGGCCAAAAAGAATTTTTGTCACTTTGTATTTTTGGCCAATCTTGAGCTGTAGGAAGTGTTAGGAGGATTTTGAGCTGTTTTTGTTACATCCAAAAAAAAGGGCCAGGACGCGTACGCACGCTGTGCGCGTGCGCGTCCATACGCGAATATAGGCTCAACCTTTTCCAGAGAGTTGAGCCACTCTCACGCTAACACTAGGCTAATGGCATAACCGCATGCACGCGTATGCGCACTGCACGCATACGCGTCGATCTACATACCTTGCAATGCACGCGGACGCGCATGTACCGCGTGCGCGTCGATTCACTGGAGTAGTTTCCAGGCCTACAACCCGAGAGTTGTGGCAGCTCTGGGCTAGCACTAAGCCTTTGGCCCAATTCACCCCACGCGAACGCGCACTGTACGCGTCCGCGCCCATGCCTACATCCCCATCTACGCGAAAGCGTACTTGACGCTTCTGCGCCACTCGCTCATTTTCCCGTCCGCGCGGACGCGCACGGTGCGCACACGCGTGAATTCAAATTAATTAACCCCAAGAAATGCGAGGAACACCCTCATTCGTGCAACCCTTACCCCCTTTCCCCAACGTCTCCCTCTTCATCTCCCTCAAACCTCCATAGCCACCCCGATCCTTACAACCACCAACCACCGCGCCGGCGATGCCACTGCCATCGCCACTATCCTCTCTTCTCCTCCAGCCTCTCTTCTTTTCACTCTTCTCTGCCCTTTCTCACCCTCAGTCTCTCACTCTCACTTTCTCACTCGCACTACTCCACCGCTGCAACCGCCAGCGCCACCGTGAGCCGCCGTCGCTAACAGCGCCACACCACTGTTTCCCCTTCCGATTCCCTAGTCTCGCCTTCTTCTGTTCTGCCTGCATCCCAGGTTTACCATGCCTCTGCCTCTGCTCTATTTTTTTTACTGTCTTTTATTAATTTTGTTAGTTAGTTTTGGTTAGATAGTTGAGTAATTCTACATATTAGGCTAGATAGAAATAAATGCGGTTAGGTAGTTAGGATGTGGTTAGATGATTCTAGACCTGATAAGTGCTCCGTTTGTGTTTATTTGTTTGAATGTTACATGCAGAATGATGAGTGGTGTGCTCTGTTTTATATGTTCTATTTCACTACTGTCTTGCTTGCTTAGTGCTGCCAAGTCATATGAGTTCCTTGATTGTGTTAGATGTTTGATATGTTGAATTCATATGACTGATCTTTGCTGCTATTTGTTATCCGGGAACATCCGATTTTCTGCCAGAATACTGCCCAACTTTCTAGAAATTGTTTTGGTTTTAAACATGTTGCCTATAACTGAACTTCGTGCTTTTGGAATTGAGTATTCATCTGATTACACGAAGCTCAATTCTTAGGTAACTTTGGGTTGGTTTTTCCATCTTTATTATGTTTCCCGTGATTTGCTTTGAACCCTCACATGCTTTCAATTTTCAAGTTAATCAAATACCTTTTAAATTGTGCTACAGACACCATTTGATTTAACTTGACAATTTTCTTGAATATGGTTCATGCAATTGCAACAATTGGTGTTCAACTTGTGTAACTCTTTTTCACTCAAATTGATTTCTAACTTGTTTAGTTACACAAAATGCACTTTCATTTTGTTAACACCGATTATTGCAAAACCTAGTGCTCATGACAGTGATTGATGACTTGTTCTCATATTAGTTGCTTTTATGCAATGTCATATTTTGTCATCAATGACTGCTTCCTCCCTATGTTTGTGAGTATGCTTGTTACCATTACTTGTGATTCATTGTGATTATGCAAATAACCATCATACCCCTAACCTTTGAACCAGTTTTTCTAACTTTTAACTTGCCTAACATGATGATTTCTCTTTTTAGTTTTCAACTAACTCTCTAACCATTCTTTTTGGGTATGATGCTCATTGAGCTTAATTAACAAGCATGGTGCATATATTGCTTGAAGTCTTGGTTTATGGATTTTGTGTTGAATGCTAATTCCTGTTGCTTGTACTCCAAGTTTTTTTCATTTTTAACTCACTTTATGTTAATATGCCATTCCTTGCTTTCCATTCCCCTATTTGGCCAATTTGTTTATATCATGTCATATTTACTTTCAGGATGGCCGATAAAGGAAAAGCACGGGTTACTACCTCAAGAAAGAGGAAGAAATCTCAAGCCTCCACCCTCTCTCCTTATGCCAACTATGCAAAGAACCCACTTAATGAAGTGGATAAACAGAATCAGCTACTACCACCACTGACACGTACACATTTCCCAATCTTTACTGTGAGCTGCGCTTCCCTACCTATCGAAAGACAAAGCTGAACATTGAGAAGAAACTAGCCCTTCCTAACAATCTGAGATGCTCCATTAATACCCGTATTCAGGAATTGGGCTTAGGGTTTGTTGATAGGGATTTGGAAAGAATAAACACTTTATGGGTCAAGAAGTTTTACTACAACCTCTTCCGCACGACTCTTGAGTCAGTCCACCTATGGGGCGGACAGATTTTAGTGACTGAGGCTGCTATTGAGGGTGTATTGCATTGCCTACCTCAGACTGGTGACACATGTGCATACTAGCAGGCAGAGATAGTGATAAACGCTATGACCTTTTACTATGAGGCACTGAAGTGCGTTATCGCCACACCGGACGCCCCTTGGGTTATGGATTCTGAAAACAAGAGGCCCAAGGGGATGTTATTTGCTTATTTGTCTAGAGAGGCTAGGACTTGGTAGCAGATATTTGCCCACTATGTCCTTCCTACTACCCATTTTTCCGAGATTCTGATGGATATGCTTCTTCTGATTGGCTGTGTCATTGAGGGGAAGGAGGTATACTTCCCTCGGTTGATTAGGCGAGGCATGTGGCGAGCACACATCCGTGGCCTCCTACTATTTTCTACATTAGTCACTAGCATGATTGAGTTAGCCGGTGCCCCATGGAGGGATGATGACATGACACCACCACCCCCAGACGACGACGACAAGGAGGTTACTATTCTTGGGGTACGTGGGTGCACGAGAAGCCCTCATCCAGGCACCACTCTCAAGCTAGAGCAGCAGTAGAGGCAGCTAGACCTTCATCCTCTACAGCAGCGGTAGGACCCTCTTCTTCTGCAGCAGCTGTAGCACCTGTACCACCACCACCAGCACCCGAGCCGACATATCTGCTAGTACAACGCCTATTTCACTTCATAGAGTGCAGCGAGAGTCGTATCATGCGACGTCTCGATCACATAGACCAGGTGTTTGTATCATAGGGCATTGAGCTACCCCCTCTCCCCGACTCTCCCGCTTCCGATGTGGAGGATCACGAGGCAGAGTACGAGGAGGAGCATGTTGAGGAACCGACCCAGCAGGAGGCACCTCCGCAGACGGCGGCTACCCAAGATACTCAGCAACCTCCCGAGGAGCCAGTGCCCCAGACTGAGATTCAGTAGGAGGCAGATGCGACCGTTGATTCCCCTCACCATGATTCCGATCAGTAGCATCGAGGATGATGCTTCATCTTAAGTGTGGGGAGGTCACCGTCGTCGCCGTCAGTGGATTTGGTGAACATTTTCAGACACTATCTCCTAGTTTATGTTATTTTGCTTTATTTTGCACCTTTTGGATCATTGTAGATATTATTATTGTGGATTGTGGATACTTTTGTTTAGTTTGTTGGATTTTTACACTTTTGCTTTATATAGTTGTTTTAGCTTGTTTTAGCTTTTGGTTGTGATTAGAAAAATATTTTAAATTGTTGAGACCTAGTTGACCCTTTTTACATATGACACCGATTTTATTCAAAAGAAAAAAAAGGGGGGGAAAAACTAAGGAATTTTAAAATTTCTCAATCACAACATTGCATTTGCATTTAGAATAAGCTTAATCAAAACAATGAATTTTTCCAAAAGAATTTATATATAGGGCACCACCCCAATTGATTGGAAAATTTTTGTGGAACTTGCATGAATTCATACTTTTGTGGATCATGTTTTGAGCTAAGAACACAAGCTTGTTAGTTTTGAGCCTATTGTGTGGTTACATCTTATAACCACTTATTTTCCTTCTTGTGTGCATTATTCTCTTCCTATGATTGTGATCCTTGAATTGTTTAATTCTTTATGTCCAATTATTCCTTGTATTCATGTATCTATATGATTGAGGCCATTATTTCATTAGCTCACCTACCCAAATAGCCTACCTTTTATTCTCCATTATCAACCAATTTTGAGCCTACGCTTAGCCCAATTGTTCTTTATTTTAGCACATTACAAGCCTAAAATGGAAAACAATAAAAGTCTCTTGTTTAGATCTTTGATTGGCTTAGGCTAGTGAGAGTGTTTTATATTCGAGTTTGGGGAGATTGGGAACATTGGTTAGGATAAAAGGGTGCTTTGTATTTTTAAATTTGGGAATTGGGTACATACTCATGCATTAATCAAAACTTAAGCCTTATGCATTGATGATCTTGTATGTAGTTTTGAAAGAAAGAAAAAAATGAGAAAAACAAAAGAAAAGAAAAAAATATGGAAAAGAAAAGAAAAGAAAAAATATGCATAGAAAAAAGAAAAGAAAAGAAATAAATAAAAAGGGGATAAAAAGCCCCAAAGTAAAGTTCAATAAGGATCAATGCGTAAGTGTTGGGAAACGAAAAGAAAATACATGAGCATATGAAAAAGTGAAAAATGGGTAGTTAGGCTAGAACTTAATTGTATAGGTCGTCATAGGTTAGGTGAGAAAGTTTAAACTAATCAAAGATTCAAATTCTAGTCCACTTATCCATATATGATCCTACCTTGACCCTAGCCCTATTACAACCTTTTGGAAAAGACCTCACGATATTTGTATGCATGCATTGAATGATTGTTGATTGTTAGATGAAGAACAAATTTTGGAAAGCATGATTAGGGGGAGAATTGAGTAAATCAACCCCTAAACACTTGAGTATCTAGAGCGGATACACATCCGGTGAGGGTTCGATTGCTCAGTTACATGTATTCACCACTATAATCTATATTCATGCAAGTTTGTAAATCCTTTTGATAATTCAATGCAATTGTGGGTTGGATTTGATTCCTATTGCTTTAGCCGTATGCTTATGAATGTTTCCTTGGAAGTTGAATTGTTTTGGCCAAGCATTTGCATTTATGATAGGTAGTTGCATTTAGATAGTTTGCATATAGCTTAATTCCATTGAATAAATGTCATACCCTTTGCTTCATTCTTGGTTTAGCATGAGAACATGCTAAGTTTTAAGTGTGGGGAGGTTGATAAACCCCCTTTTGAGGGTTTATCTTGTGTTGAATTTAGAGCATTTTGATAACCTTTCCTCACTTTTATTCAATAAGATAGCATGATTTTGTGATTGTCTCCTTATTTGTGCTTAGATGTGAAAATATTCTTTTTAGACCTTTAATTTGATGATTTTTATCTTCTTTTGATTCCACTAGATGCCTTGAGGTGTTTGCTTGTGATTTCAGATTGAGAAGGGCTAGGAAAAGATCAAAGGAGTGAAAGGAAAGTATACAAAATGGAGAAATCATGAAAAGCCAAAGATTTGGAAAATGCCCATGGACGCTCGTGCGTACTATGCGCTCACGCGCGGATTGCGAATCGCTCCAGGGACGTGTACGCACGCTGTGCGCGTACACGCCGAATGCCGCACGTGATTTTTAAAGAAGAACTCGTGCCTGGAGATTTTGGAGGGTTTCTGGCCCCATTTGGAGCTGAGTTTTTGGCGGGATAAGGCTAAATAGACCAAGGAATGAAAGGGAACACATCAATCACTACACACATGACACTTGAGATCTAGTTTTAGTTAGTTTTAGAGAGAGAAGCTCTCACTTCTCTCTAGGATTAGGATTAGGATTAGATTTAGGTTAATAATCTTAGATCTAGATTTCAATTTATTCTTTCATCTACTTTTGCTTCTCAATTTTTTGTTGTTACATTCATCATTCTTCTATTCTTTTGTTGCAATTTCCTTTATGTTGTTTCTATGCTTTGTTATAGATTTAATCTTGTTCCTTCTATTTTCTTTCAATTCAATTTGAGGTAATTCATGTTAATTGTGTTTCTTTTTATTGTTGTTATTAATTTTTGGCAATTAGTTGTTGTTAGATTTTATTCTTGTTGTCAAATTACTATATCTTCCTTTTATGCCTTCCAAGTGTTTGATGAAATGCTTGGTTGGATTTTAGAGTAGAATTTTAGTGCTCTTGACTTGGGAAGGTAACTTAGGAACTCTTGAGTTACTAATGTCTAAGTAATTGATGATTGGGAGCCATTAACTCTAGATTTTACTAATTGAATTGGTGGAGAACTAGGACTTATGGACTTGGATTGATATAGCTCATTTGACTTTCCTTTACTACTAGTTAGAGGATGACTTAATTGGATTGATCCTTGCCAATTCTCATGTTGTGGTTAGTGATAAGAATAGAGATCCTTGACCACCAAACCGTGCCAAGGCTTTTTATTTATTTGAATTTCTTTGCCATTTACTTTTCATGTTTCTTATCCAAAAAAATCCCAAAGCATACCTCATAACCAATAACAAGACACTTTATTGCAATTCCTAGGGAGAACGACCCGAGGTTCCAATACTTCGGTTTATAAATTTAGGGGTTTGTACTTGTGACAAACAATCTTTTGTATGAAAGGATCATTGTTTGGTTTAGAAACTATACTTTGCAACGAGATTTGAATTGTGAAATTCTAGACCATCAATTTTCTAATCATCAAAATGGCGCCGTTGTCTGGGGACTTGCAATGGTGTTGTGTTATTGGTTATTGTATATATGTAAATAGTGTGAATAGGTTTGTCTTTTGCTTGTTTACTAGTTTTTGTTAGTTTGATTTTGTTTCTCCACTATGAATTCTCACTTTGGCTATGAGTTTGGTTCTCACCATGTTGTAGGAAATGTGGACTTTAATGACAACATGTACCAAGGATTTAATCAAATACTTGGAAGGCACAAAAGGAAATCAAGATAGAATTCCAAGGAAAGTAAATCTACAACTTCTAATTGCAAGGAAATTAACAACATTAAAGCATATCAACAATAAAGGAAATCAAAACATGAATTGCATTGAAGAGAAGAAGAGTAAATCAACAAAAAAAGTAGAGAATTACAAGAAGTAAACCACTAATCTAAGAAAGCAAAGGTAGAGAAACAAGAATTGATAAAGGAAAAGTAAATCAAAGCATGAATTAAACCTAGATCTAAAAAATCCTAATCTAACCTAATATTAATTCTAGAGAGAAGAGAGAGCTTCTCTCTCTAGAAACTAACTAGAGCATTCCTCTAAAATTCAATTAAGACTCCCCCCTTGACTCCTCTTGATTTCTGCATATAATAGGCTCTGGAAACAGTTGGAATTGGGCCTGGGAAGCCCAGAAATCACCCCCAGCGGTTTCACTTTAATGAAGTCACGTGCGAGCATCGACGCGTATGCGTGTGTCATGCGTACGTGTCGCTTGACATTTTCGCTTTCCACGCGCACGCGTCATGTACGCGTACGCGTCGCCTGGCGACTTCAAATTCACGTGCGCGCGTCTGCTGTGCGTCCGCGTCGATGAATGTATCCCAAATCCTTGATTTTCCATGGTTTCTCCACTTTGCATGCTTTTCTCTTCATTCCTTTTATCCATTCCTAGCCTTTTCAACCTAAAATCACTAACACACACATCAAGGCATCTAGTGGAATCAAAGGTGAATTAAAACTAACCAATTTAAGGCCTAAAAAGCATGTTTTCACTCTTAAGCACAAATTAGGGAGAATATACAAAATCATGCTATTTTAGTGAATAAATGTGAGAAAAGGGTGATAAAATCCCCTAAATTTAGCATAGAATGAACTTGGAGATGATGATGGAGAAAATGATCAAGCATCAAGAATTGGCCAACAAGAATCATGAAGCTTCACTGAGGAACCTGGAAAGACAAATTGGACAATTTTCCAAGAAAACAGTAGCTGAAAGACCAAACAATGTGGTGCACGAAATTACAATCACACTTTTGCAACTCCGCACAACTAACTAGCAAGTGCACTGGGTCGTCCAAGTAATACCTTACGTGAGTAAGGGTCGATCCCACGGAGATTGTCGGCTTGAAGCAAGCTATGGTTATCTTGTAACTCTTAGTCAGGATATCAATAATTCTCAAATTTAATTGTAAAAAGTAGAAGAACATGAAATAAATACTTGTTATGCAATGATGGAGAATAGGTTGAGGTTTTGGAGATGCTCTGTCCCCTGAATCTCTGCTTTCCTACTATCTTCTTCTTCACACACGCAAGGCTCCTTCCATGGCAAGCTTTATGTTGGGCATCACCGTTGTCAATGGCTACTTCCCGTCCTCTCAGTGAAAATATTCCAAATGCGCTGTCACCGCACGACTAATCATCTGTCGGTTCTCGATCATGCTGGAATAGGATCCATTGATCCTTTTGCACACTGTCAATGTGCCCAGCATTCATGAGTTTGAAGTTCGTCACAGTCATCCCTTCTCGGATCCTACTCGGAATACCATAGACAAGGTTTAGACTTTCCGGATCTCAGGAATGCTACCAATTGATTCTAGCTT
>NC_029792.2:58641236-58659985 GCF_000816755.2 Arachis ipaensis | reverse complement strand
CAAACTTAGAATTTTTAAAGATCAAGAAAGAACTAAGAACATGAAAATTTGAATAATTAAAAGAAAATAAAAGCATGCAGTTGACACCAAACTTAAAATATGAAACTAACTCAAATAAAAGACTCAAATTTAGTGACTCTAAACCAATAAAAATAAATTATTCCTAATCTAAGCAACAAAATAAACCGTCAGTTGTCCAAACTCAAACAATCCCCGGCAACGGCCCCAAAAATTTGGTGCACGAAATTACAATCACACTTTTGCAACTCCGCACAACTAACTAGCAAGTGCACTGGGTCGTCCAAGTAATACCTTACGTGAGTAAGGGTCGATCCCACGGAGATTGTCGGCTTGAAGCAAGCTATGGTTATCTTGTAACTCTTAGTCAGGATATCAATAATTCTCAAATTTAATTGTAAAAAGTAGAAGAACATGAAATAAATACTTGTTATGCAATGATGGAGAATAGGTTGAGGTTTTGGAGATGCTCTGTCCCCTGAATCTCTGCTTTCCTACTATCTTCTTCTTCACACACGCAAGGCTCCTTCCATGGCAAGCTTTATGTTGGGCATCACCGTTGTCAATGGCTACTTCCCGTCCTCTCAGTGAAAATATTCCAAATGCGCTGTCACCGCACGACTAATCATCTGTCGGTTCTCGATCATGTTGGAATAGGATCCATTGATCCTTTTGCATCTGTCATATGCCCAACACTCGCGAGTTTGAAGCTTGTCACAGTCATCCCTTCCCAGATCCTACTCGGAATACCACAGACAAGGTTTAGACTTTCCAGACCTCAGGAATGGCCACTAATAATTCTAGCCTATACCACGAAGGTTCTAATCTTAGATCAGAAACCCAAGAGATATACATTTAAGCTTGATTGCATGTAGAACAGAAGTGGTTGTCAGGCACGCGTTCATAGGTGAGAATGATGATGAGTGTCACGGATCATCACATTCATCAGGTTGAAGTGCGAATGAATATCTTGAATAGAAGCAAGCGTGATGGAATGGAAAACAGTAGTAATTGCATTAATTCATAGAAACACAACAGAGCTCCTCACCCCCAACAATGGGGTCCAGAGACTCATGCCATAGAAGATACAATATGAAACGTGTAGAGTGTCATGAGGTGTGTAAATACAATAGCAAAAGGTCCTATTTATAGAGAACTAGTAGCCTAGGGTTTACAGAAATAAGTAAATGATGCAGAAATCCACTTCCTGGCCCACTTAGTGCGTGCTTGGGCTGAGCATTGAAGCTTTCACGTGTAGAGGCTTCTCTTGGAGTTAAACGCCAGCTTTTGTGCCAGTTTGGGCGTTTAACTCCAGCTTTTATGCCAGTTCTGGCGTTTTACGCCAGAATTTTTATGCTGACTTAGAACACCGGTTTGGGCCATCAAATCTCGGGAAAAGAATGGACTATTATATATTTCTGGAAAGCCCAGGATGTCTACTTTCCAACGCAATTAAAAGCGCACCAATTGGGCTTCTGTAGCTCCAGAAAATCCACTTCGAGTGCAGGGAGGTCAGAATCCAATAGCATCTACAGTCCTTTTTCAGCCTCTGAATCAGATTTTTGCTCAGGTCCCTCAATTTCAGCCAGAAAATACCTGAAATCACAGAAAAACACACAAACTCATAGTAAATCCCAGAAAAGTAAATTTTAATTAAAAACTAATAAAAATATAATAAAAACTAACTAAAACATACTAAAAATAATACCAAAAGGCGTATAAATTATCCGCTCATCACAATGCACTGCCAATTGACACTATTTCCAACCCCAAGGAAGAATGTAAAGCAATTCAACTTAGGAGTGGAAAGACATTGGAGAATAACAAAGAAGCTAACAAGAAGCTAGTAGAGGATGATAAGGCTAACAGCAAGGAAGAAGCGACAATTAAAGAGAAGAACCAAGAAGAGCTCAGAAAGAAGGATGAAGAGTCACAAGCTTCGAAGAAGGGAAAACAAGTCATGATAGAGCCTCCACAAGAACAGAGGAAGGAAATTAAACATTACATCCCTCCTCTGCCATACCCTTAAAGATTGCAAAGAGAGCTCAAGGATCAACAGTTTCCCAAGTTTCTAGAGGTTTTTAAGAAGCTAGAAATCAATATTCCCCTTGCTGAAGCTCTAGAACAAATGTCATTTTATGCAAAATTCCTCAAAGAGATCATCAATAAGAAGAGAAGCTGGAATGAGAAGGAGATAGTAGTCCTAAACCAAGAGTGTAGTGCAGTAATCCAAAAAGGACTTCCACCAAAACTCAAAGATCCTGGGAGCTTCATCATATCATACACCATAGGCAATATGACCTTGGAAAAAGCTCTCTGTGACTTAGGTGCCAGCATAAATTTGATGCCTCTCTCACTAATGAAAAAGCTCGCAATAGAAGAAGTCAAACCCACTAGAATGTCACTTCAAATGCTGGAAAGATCACTCAAAATACCCAATAGGATTGTGGAGAACTTATTAGTGAAGGTGGGAGAATTCATATTTCCTGCTGACTTAGCAGCCAGCATCAATTTGATGCCTCTCTCACTAATGAAAAAGCTTTCAATAGAGGAAGTCAAACCCACCAGAATGTCACTTCAAATGGCGGATAGATCACTCAAAATATCCAATGGGGTTGTGGAGAACGTATTAGTGAAGGTGGGAGAATTCATCTTCCCTGCTGATTTTGTCATTTTGGACATAGAAGAAGAAGGACACAACTCAATCATCTTAGGAAGACCTTTCTTAGCAACAGCAAGGGCTATCATTAATGTGGAAAAAGGGAAATGACCCTCAGGGTGCACAATGAGAAAATGATCATTAATGTCTTCAAGGCCATGCAATATCCTCATGACAAGGAAAGCACATGAGGGTGGAAACGATAGAAGACTTTGTGGAAGAAGTGTTTGAAACCAACTTCCACGAGAAACAAGAAGAAGAAACGGGAAGTGATCAAGATGTCACAGAAAAATAAGCTTTTGAAATCTCTCTTGAAGACAAGACAGAGGAAGTACCAAAGCAAGAGTTAAAACATCTCCCTCCACATCTCAAGTATGCATTCCTTGGAGAAAAAGAAACCTTGCTAGTAATCATCAATTCTTCTTTAAAAATGGAAGATGAAACAAAATTGATTGAAGTGTTGAAAGTTCACAAGACAGCTCTAGGATGGACAATTGAAGACATCAAGGGTATACGCCCTGCCATCTGTATGCGTAAAATTTTGCTGGAGGAGGACTCAAGACCTGTAATGCAGCTTCAAATGAGGCTCAATCCAACCATGAAGGAAGTGGTTCAAAAAGAGGTGATCAAGCTGTGGAATGCTGGAATCATATACCCAATTTCTAATAGCACCCAGGTAAGTCAGGTCTAAGTTGTACCAAAGAAGGGAGGAATGACTGTCATCTCCAATGAGAAGAATGAGTTAATCCCTTCAAGAAAAGATCATTTTCCTCTCCCTTTCATTGATCAGATGCTGGAAAGATTGGCTGGCCATGCCTATTACTGCTTCCTGGATGGGTATTCTGGGTACAATCAAATAGCGGTAGATCCCAAGGACCAAGAGAAGACCTCATTCACATGTCCATTCGGAGTCTTTGCCTACAAAAGGATGCCCTTTAGGCTATGCAATGCCCCTGCAACTTTTCAAAGGTGTATGCTTTCTATATTCTCTGACATGGTGGAAAAATTTTTAGAGGTCTTCATGGATGATTTTTCGGTCTTTGGCAATTCATTTGATACCTGCTTGCATCATTTAACTCTTGTCTTGAAAAGATACCAAGAAACTAATCTGGTATTGAATTGGGAGAAATGCCATTTCATGGTTCCTGAAGGGATAGTTCTTGGGCATAAAGTTTCAAGCAAAGGTATAGAAGTTGATAAGGCTAAAATAGAGATCATAGAAAAGCTTTCTATACCTGTTAATGTAAAAGCAGTAAGAAGTTTTCTTGGACATGCTAGTTTTTACAGGAGATTCATCAAAGATTTTTCAATAATAGCAAAACCACTAAGCAATTTGCTAGTGATTGACAATCCTTTCATCTTTGATGACAATTGCAAGCATGCCTTTGAAACTTTAAAAATAAAACTCATTACAGCACCAATCATCACACCCCCAGATTGGGAATTGCCTTTTGAATTCATGTGTGTTGCAAGTGACTTTGTAATTGGTGCTGTATTGGGGCAAAAGAAAGACAAGCTGCATCATGTTATATACTATGCACGTAAGGTGTTGAATGAAGCATAGAAAAATTATACCACCACTGAGAAAGAGCTCTTGGCAATTGTATATGCATTTGATAAATTTAGACAATACTTGATTGGTTCAAAGGTTATAGTATATACTGATCATGCTGGTCTCAAGTATCTCATGTCTAAACAGGATTCAAAAACAAGGCTTATTAGGTGGGTGTTGCTACTACAAGAATTTGACATTGAAGTGAGAGATAGTAATGGAAATGAGAACCAAGTGGCAGACCATTTGTCAAGACTCCCACAAGAAGCCAACCAAGATACACCACAACCAGTGAATGAGAAGTTTCTAGATGAATATCTTCTCCAAATCCAGCAGGCACCTTGGTTTGCTGACATTGCAAACTACAAGGTGGGATGGAAGATCCCTCAAGAGTTTACCAAGCAACAAGTGAAGAAGCTGTGTAATGAAGCCAAGAAATTCTTGTGGGACGAGCCATTCTTGTTCAAGAGGTGCATCACCTAAATTCATCATAGAATGCACCACCAAATAGTGGTGCATCACCTTAACACCGAGGAATGGACTGACTTTGCTTCAGTTGCATACTCTGCATGTTTGTCATGTTGTAGGTATTGTCCCGAGGATGAGAGTTACAGCTTTATGCACATGACGGTCTACTAATTAATGCCGTTAGTCTATCATTGCATATTTCATGGTATTAAGTTGGCTGCCTTAACACTGATAGTTTATGTATATGAGAGCACTATTGGGTTATCATAAGTGAATTAGAACTAATAGGTAACGCATATCTTGGGGTTTGGGAAATGTTAGAAGTTGAAGTTTGGAGAGTTGAAGCTCTGAAGCTGTTACGAGATTAATATGCGGATGTTAATCACATCGTTTTAACCTTAACCTGTTTTATTACCCTTCGCCGCCTTGCCTTACCATCGAATGTTTGAGCCATGTCATCTCTTATATCAAGCTTACTTTATAGCCTCTGTGTCGCATCACATATTTACCCTTATATATTTATATCATATGAAAATCTAAGTATTTGAAACTATATATGTATACATATGAGCTGAGACTTCTTTGTTTTTTCATAAGGTGTTTTAAAAGAAAAGTGTTGAAACTATGTAATATTTTATGTATTACGTTAATTTTTGAGGACGGAAATTTTTATATGTGGGGAAGGATGTAAGATCCCGGATTTTTAAAAATTAAATAGTAAGTTAATTATAATTTATAAAATTTGTTGATCATTTTATTTAAAAAGAAATATTCTTCCCTCGCCTTTGTTATTATAATATTGTATGAGGGATAAGAGTTGCATGTTTTATAACTTTATTATATTTATAAGCTACTTATGTAATAAATTTTGTATATATGAATATGCTTGTTTATTTTCAAGATAAAGTAATTTTCTGGTTTTTTTAAAGAAAACAACAATACGGTTTCGAGTCAAAGGATCCTATTTTATTATTAAGTATATGAAGTCGTCGTAATACTTCTTGCTATCAGAATGGCGCAGCCGGAAGCGTGACATTCTGATAGCGAGGGTGTTATACAGATAGGGGTGGGTTTTTGTCCTACTCGACGCCACCCTGCCCTACAATAACTCGCATCGAACCACCCCACTTTTACCCGGGAGTAGTAAAAAGTTAAATCCTAACCCGCCCTTGCGGGTACCCATCCCTCCCCTATTAAAATTCAACAAATAAAATTAAATTTTAAAATTTATATAACCATCCTCACATACATAACATAAATTAAAGTAAAAATTTAAAAATAATACAATATTATTAATATTTTACTAATTATTTTATATATATTATATACATACCAGGGCGGGTATTACCTAATCCCGCCCTGCCCAAGACTCCGTCTCCGCCCAAAAACCCGTCTCGCATCGGGTCGAGGTATTACCTGTCCCGACTGGACAGAGACGGGATGGGTCCCGCGAGTCCGGATAATATTGTCATCCCTAGACGAGGCTCACATGAGTAAACAAGAATATTAGAGAGAACAATCCTTATGTTGTATTCTTTAAAAGTTGAAAGATAGAATACTTGATGACAAGTAACTTAAGATGGGCACCTGAAATATCTTCCCAAGAATTTTAAGAGCATTTGCCCGTACTTTAAGTTCCTCTTTCTTAACATTTTGTTCCCTTAGCACCTGAAAGAATATATTAGTATGAATATGAATCTGCTATCCCTTTCAGTTCCTGAATTCTGCTAGCAAGTGATATCTTCCATCTCTTCCAAAAGAAGTCAAATCTTAAGTTCATTGTCGCTCTTAGATTACCATATGGAAAAAGAAGTTATCTTTACATAGAATAGCTTTATTTTTATATGGATTATTGATCCATACTACAGTAACTAAATATACCAGATTGCACGAACACAAACACAAAATAATTTGAAGTAAAAGAATTTAAGAACCTACCATTTGGCACACATGTGCAAGAGTTACTTCTATGTCCACCACATTTAACTTCCACAAAGAATTCATCAATGTATCCTTATTAATATGAGAGTCAATATCATTTTCTGGGCCACTACCATCCGTTTTACGTTGCTTGTAGATGTCTTCTTGAAACTGCAGCAACTGATAAGCACCTAATTTGTATGTGCTCAATAAAATCAGACATTTAAGTTTGAATAACTAGCAAACAGAAAATTTTTGGGAGTGGGGGGTGGTTAACATTGGAATTGTTATACCTTTAGCAGCCGTAAGCTGTGATTTCCAGAAATGTCCTTTGTTGCGAGCCCACTCAGCCAAAAATGGCACTCCAAGATAAATGGCTTTCTTCCCTAGTTCTTGTGCTGCCTGTCTTGAGTATATATACCCTATGGTGTGTAACATATCAACTCCAAAGGCTGCATTGGCATTCAGAGATGACGGAGAGTGAAAATTAATTGGTAGTACCATTGATACAATGACATGTAACAAATTCAATTTTTGCGTAGTGATATAGTGGTTGTGCACTTATGAATCATGATGAAGCTCATCATTTACAAGACATCATGTGAAACATCAAATATGTAGCATCTAAGTTGATAATTTCAGAATGAACTCAGAGAAGTGTTAATTCATGGTTAGAGTTTTTGTGGATTTTTCTCTGTACGAGGCACTAAATAATCTGCAGCATTTCATTACTAGCAATTGCATCATGTGCTCAGTTCAAAAGGAAATAATAAGAAGAAAATAAGTTGGATGGATGTTTAACTAACCTGCGCGAGAAAGCCGTCTTGCTTCAGATTCTGCTTGATGTAAGAATCCCTTTTGGTCACCATGAACATATTGACCAAGGAAATCTTTCAAAAACCTTGCCAATTTTTCCTCCCTTTCTCTTTGGACAGCCTACAATTTATTGAGACAGAGTACACAATTGAAGACAAAGTAAAATAAAATAAGGGGATAATATTTTCCTTTTACTAAAGCTGAGCTAACTCTCAATCTGATCTCATCTCTGGCACTGTGATTTTTTCCCAATAGATTGTGCCTAAGGAAAGAATGCATTATCAATACAACAGAAAGAAAATGATCCCAGGTATGGAGTGAAATGGTATGGTTAGGAAAATGTCATAAGAAAGTGCTATAACAGAAAGAAAATTACAGGTATCTAAAATTCCTAGTAAAAGAAAAAAATTAAAATAAAAGTCGCTTAGATTTTAATAGAACCCACTATCCAGCATCATAGTTCCAGTTAAAATGAACTGATATTTTGTAGCTGTGAACCTGAACACCTCTCAGCTAAGATAACTATTACAAACTTCAAATGGTGCATGCAGGCTTGATATATAAGGTACTGTCTTTTTAACTTAACTGTTTTGGAGAAACGAAGTTAAATCATCAAGAAAATTGGGAATTACCTGGAGTAAGAAAAAAAAATTATAATAGGTAAATTACCCTGATGGGATATTCATAATAATTTTAAGTGAGCAATAGGAACTTTGCTAGTTATACATCTTTTCCATCAACATAAAGAATGAACAGGAACAATAAGCTTACAATCTAAACTATGACAGTATGGCCTAAGCTGTCACTTTAATTGAGTGTTTTGAAACAGTAATATTATTCATATTATCAGCAATATAAGGATTCAGGAATGAACTTTGAGTTTTTTGTTAAGAAAAATTATTATCTTATATTAAACAAACTACCCTGATTGAATTTTCATCATAATAAATGAAAGTAGGAGTAGGAACTTTCTTAGTTATACATCTAGTTCTACCAATCTAAAGAAAGAACAGCAACTGTAAAATTACATCGTTAACTATATGGTCTGAGCTTTTAGTTTCTTTTGGCAAAACCTACTTGCCTTTAACTTTTCATTCATTTTATCAAGGTCATTGCTTTCTTCGGATAGTTCAGAAGAAGCCATCGATGCCACAGCTAGATGCCCTACATAGTCCTCGAACAATTCACTTCCGAAGAGCAGTGCAAACACAGCCGTGGGGTCAAGCATTGTTTCTCTGTCAAGGAACCAATTAATCATTAAATAATAATAATAATAATAAAAAAGAAAAACCATCTTCAATTTCTCGGGAGATAACTATTTTGGACTATACATGTAGGTACAGTACTGATCATTGCTTCAAGAATGGACTATACTGGTTACATTCTTCATCCCCGCTTGAGTAATTAACTCAGGTTACAATCATCAACAAACAAGACTAAGGGAAGGGAAGGCTTTCAGATTCAATTCAATCAAATCCTGATTGTTATCACTTATCAAACTACATAAATTGCTTTGGCATAAAATGATATTAAGCTGAAACACATCATCATCATCATCATATTCATGCGTACCTAGACACAGAATGCTTCCCATTCTGATCATACGCATTCCTCTGTACCGGATCACTCAAAACCTGGTAAGCTTCACCCAAAACCTGCAAAACCACCACAAATAGCGTTCGTTCTTATCTAAAATTAGCATAATTAATTGTTATTCAGTAATCTGAACAAGCTCAAGCAAAACCTGAAATTTTTCAGCTGCACGAGGATCGTTTGGGTTTTTATCGGGATGAACCTGCATTGCCTGCATATCACAGTAAAACAACCGTAAAATTCACCGATCATAACAGGTGAATAATAGCAATAATCACGATTCCAATAAACCACAAAAAACAGGAGAGAACTACGTCAAAATTGCGAAAAAAGAAATGATAAAATTAAAAAGAAATTAACCTTGAGGTAATAAGCCTTGCGAATTTGGTCTTCAGAGGCAGAAGAAGAGACTCCGAGAATATTGTAGTACTCCATATCCTTCACCATTGTGTGTGTGTTTGCAAAGATCGAAGAGAAACGGAATGAGGAACTGTAACTGTAAGTGAGTGACGCTGGGAACGAACCAAAGAAAGAAAGAAAGAAAGAATAAGGTATGGAGATGAAAAGAATCACGAGGGAGAGCTGGCTTTACAGTTCTGAGTTGCAATATTGTATTTCACGGGAGCTCCTTTTTGCGCGGGAGGATACAATTTTTTAAGAACGATTCATTTGCTTCGGTGGCGCTGGCCACTGTCGCTATCATCACAACCATTAAGCCGCTTTTTTTTAGGTGCCAGCAACTTTTGTGATTAGTAACCATTAAATAGTCATTAATGATGATTTAATGGTGTGAAATTGGTATGAAATTTCATTCAATGGCTCACATTTCTGCTGGTTATATGCTGGCTAAAATTTAATAAAATTGCTGGCCTCCTAAACTTTTTCTTTTTCTTTTTCTTCTTTCACTAAAAGGTAAAAGCTCTGTTTGGTCACTTCTCCTCTTACTATATTCTTTACACTATGTTTGGTTTAAGGGAAAATAAGAAGAAAAAAAAATGGTGAAAGAAAAATGAGTGAAAATTTTTATTTTCCTTTGTTTGGATACCATAGAAAATGGGAAGGAAAGAAAATTTTGGTATGATCCCACAAAAAAATTTTTTCTTTTCATTAGAAGTAAGAAAATAAGAAAGAAAATGTTACTTTTAGTGTATTTACAATACTACCCCTAATTCTATTATTATTAATAATTATTAATATAAATTTAGTTTTAATAGTTTTAATACATTATTATAATAAAATTTACATTTAAACATTATATATGTATTAGATAAATAATTTATAAAATTATAATATTTTATAATATTCATAAAATGCAATAAAACATAAATAAATAAAAATATTTATACTTTATTTTATTATAGGGGTATTAATGTAATTTTATACCATTATGATTTTCTTTTTTTTCACTTTTCTTCTCATCCAAACAAAAAAAATTTCTCTTTCTATTTTCTTTCCATTCATTTTCTCTTCATCCAAACAACACAAAAAAAATAAACTTTTTCTTTCATTTTCTTTCTTTCTATTTTCTTTCCTCTCATTTTTCATCCTCAATCCAAACAAAGTGTTAAGTTGAAGTCTATGGTGTAGATGCCAAAAGACATCTACACATATAGAAGTAATGTGTTTTACTTTTCTAAGTAATATTTGGCGTTTTTTTTTTGGGATTAATGAGATTTGATATCTACTATTAGTGTTCTCTTTTATGATGTGCAATAAAAATACTGTAATTTTTAGCTTTTGTCTATTTAAATATAATGTTAATTATATTGTTAAATTTTAATGATATTCATTTTTTTTGTCACATAATAATAGACCGAATAAAAAATTGAACAATTTTCAGTTGGGCTAATAAATAAGCATAGCTTTCTCTGTTTTTCTTTTTTCTAACTATGCACAGTAATAGTATAAAGTGCAAAATAAAATGATGTAACATATTATTTGGTTTCTTTATCAAATTTACTTATCTAACAATTATTTTTCTGATTATAAAAATAGACTTTATAATGTCATGACTCCTTTCCTTTCAAGAAATATAAAATGGTCATAAAGTTACTAAATTTTAAAGGTAAAAAATTTTATTTTTCTAATCATATTTACAAAAAATTATATTAAAATCAGATACGCTTTAAATATTTATAACATAAAAAGTTCAAGTATTATTTAAAAGTTATTAGTTTATATTTTTTGAATGTTCAATTTAATTTAATGTATTTTGATTTTGTTTATTTAGTTATTAGATTGGGTTTTATATTTATCCTTTGTTTTCTATTTCAATTTTAATATATCTTTTTATTCAATTTCAATTCTTGTCTTTTGTTTATTTTGAGTTCTGTTCTGTATCAATAAATCTATTACAAAATATATGTTTAACAATTAAATATTTTATCGCATTTTAAATTTGAGCTTTATCCTAAAGTAATATACTCTTAATTCTTTATAATTGAATACTAATAAAATTGTATAATAATAATAATGTAAATATTAGTTAATATATAAATATTGATTAAATTACCAAATATATTTTAACCTTCAATAAAATTAATTTTTACCTTGTAAAAGTAAAATAAAAGGATATTTACAAACTATATATATTTTGTAAAACTTAAAAAGTTCAAACTATATAAATCATATATTTTAATTACTCACCAAATTAATAAATATATATTTGTATAGCAATAGGATTCGGAATTTCAGCATTGAGTCGAATAAAATATTCCATCGTTTAAAAAAGATTCTATTTGGCCCAATGTATACTAAAATTCAAGGTTGCGAGAACCGGACCGGTCAATAAACCGATGAGGTAATTGGTTCACTGATTCAGTGATTCGATCGGTGTTCAACCGGAATTCAACCGATTTAATTAAATGTAAATAAAATTATTAAAAATTTAATATATAATTTTTAATATTTAAATTTAATAATTTTTAAATCTAAAAATTTTAATATAAAAATAATTTTGAAGTTATACCTCAACATGAGACTAAAAGGTGTTATACCTCAAAATTAGACATTAACAGTTTTCTTAAAAATACTAACACTGGATACATTAAGATGCTCAGTAAAAACACACTAATAGAGATAATACATTCATAATAATTAAGACAGTGTCTCTCCATTATTTAGAAACAAATGATACCAATAAAAATAAAACCCTCTAAACTACATTTCCATACCAAGAGTGACTTTATCTAACCAAAGAGAACACAACATACAGAGAGATTAACAAAAGAAAAAATACTTCAATGCAGGAACATGTCCGTGAATGCCATGATTGATTAAATTGGGCGAGGGATTTGTCATGGCTTCAGAAGCGAATCCAAATCCAAAATCTAAAAATCCAAATTACAAATTACATCCAACAATTATAGCGAAATTCAAAATGATAACAATTCAGAACCCAGAAGATTATATCAATTCATCCAGCATTCAAAATAAAAAATTATACTCAGCAAAATTCAAAATCCAGAGTTCCAAAATTGAACTTATATCAAATTTATATTCAGTAAAATTCAGAATTACATAACAATTAGTTCATATAATTAACAAAATAAAAAAATTGAAAAGAAGAATAAGAACTCTGCATCAAGCCATCAATTCATATAATTAACAAAATAAAAAAATTAACTGAACTTAAATCTGAACTAAATTCCTCACTACAGCAACCAGCAATTCATACAGCTAATTAAAACCAAATAAAAACAACTAATTGAAAAACCCAAGAACTCACTGCGATTTACGGCAGCAGAACAGATGCCCGACTAGTCGACCACGATGTTGACGACAAGCCGACGACGGGGACACCAAAAGCTTCAGTGTTCAGAGTTTAAGACGACGACACTGCTAACAGCGGTGTTGTGGGGTGTGTCATGTGTGTTCTTCTAAAGACCAAACGACGATGATGCTAGACGCTTCAAACCACGAGGGTGGCAACCGCTGGTGGTCACTGGCTTACTGCCAGCGTCGATTGTGGTGTGGATGGTGGAGTCCCTCTGCTCGTTGGAGGAAAAGGAAAGTAGGGTTGAGGGAGGCGTGTCGTGACAACTGAGTGCTGAATGATTTGGGGGTGGGTTAGGTTAGTGGGTCGTGGGTTTTGTTTTTTTTTTTTTTTTTTGGCGTCACAAAACGACGCCATTTTGGGCTATTTTAAAAAACCGGAACTTCAAAAAACCTGCTCGGTTCATCCGGTCTACCGGTTAACCACCGGTTTAACCGGTTTTTTGCAGAAAAATTTTGGGGGTCAACCGAACTGGCCAGATGACCGATTTCTGGTTAATCTGGTCAAACCGGCCAGTCCGGTCCGATTTTCAGAACAATGCTAAAATTTGAATTTCATTAAAATTTTAATAACATAATTAATGTTACATTTAAATAGACAAATTCTAAAGATTGCAGTATTTTTACTGCACAGTATGAAAGACAGCATAAGTTGCAGACACCAAATATCACTCATAAAACCAAAACACGCTATTTCTATATGTATAGATGTCTTTTGGCATCTACACCATAGACTTCACCTTCACTTAATTACCCATTTAAAAATACATTATTGAAATCGAAGTGCCTTATATATCAACCAAAATACAATGTAAGAGTTAAAATGATTCTAATAGTTGCATGCTTAATTATAAGTCCAAAAACTTGGTTATAATCAACTCTTTCAATCTGATGATTACCCTCTGCAACAAAGCGAGGTTTTTATATTTTAAAATATTACCATTTGGATGCCTCTTAATAGCATAAATCCACCTACAACCAATGATTTTTTGATTCGGAACAAGAGTAGTTAGAGTCCAGGTCTTTGTCTTTTAGAGAGCATTTAACTCTTTAACCATGGCTTGAAATCAATGCGGACATGATAATGCTTGATAAAAGGATGTAGGGATTACTAAATCCAAAATTAAAGATGTTACGGTATGTAAGATTTTTTATTTTTAAATTTTTAACTTTGTATTAGTCTGCACAGGATGTAGATTAGTTGTAGAGAGTGATGGTGGTATGTCTCCAAATTGAATTTAAATTCCAAATATAGAATAATAGAAATATTATCTTTGTGTAATTGGGTGTGGAGAGGAGGTAGTGAGAATAAAAGGTGGTAAATCTTTTTGCTGAGATGAAATTAGTGGTATAGAAAAATTGGAATTTAGAATGAGAGGAGGGTTGTGGAGTTTGATTTTGATTGATGTTGGGAGAGAAAGCAGGTAAAATAGAATTAGAAAAGGGAGTAGAGGGAAGAGAGATGAAAGAAAATGATAAAAGAAGTATGAGGAAAAGACAATTTATAAGAAGGTGGAGGTGAAGCAGATTTTGAATGAAAGAGTTCATTGTATGAAAATCTAGATTCATAAAAAATAATATGCCTAGATATTGTTGAGAATAAGTAGTATGACTACAATCCAATCAATTATGTGTCAAATAATTTGTTATTGTTATTATATTAAAGGGTTAATATAATAAAGTCTTTAATTAAAGGGTAAATTATACTTTTTGTCCTTAATGTTTGCTAAAAGTTTCAAAAATATTCCTAAGTTTTTATATGTTTCAATTTTGTCCATCAAATTTTTGATTTGCTATCCTTATTGTTAATTTTTTGATAATTAATATTTTTCTTTCTAGTTATACCCCCTCATATCCCCATCAATCTATCATCATCATCATCATCATCATCATCATCATATCTCTCTCTCTCTCTCTCTCTCTCTCTCTCTCTCTCTCCATAATCATCGAGTAACCACTATCGGCAACGGTGGCGGCAACTGCAGGGAGCCGAAGAGGGCGAGAAGAAGGCGGCGACAACTAATGGGAGTTGGGTATTTACGGCACCACTCTCTCTCCACCAGCATCATCATCTCTGTCCTCACCATCATCTCGACCACCATCATCATCATCTCTCTCTCTCCGTCCTCACCATTATCTCTACCACCGTCAAAATCGAGCAACCACTATCGGCAGCGGCGGCGGCAACAATTGTAGGGAGCCGAAGAGGGCGAGAAGAAGGCGGTGGCAGCTAACGAGAAAGGGACAGCCTTTGCGGATTAAGAGAGTGAGCTTGGTGTCATTGTTGGGTATTTGTGACACCACGCAGCAGCGGAGGTTTCTCAGAAGTTAGGGGTATGCAATTTTTTTATTTTTTAGTTTCCTGAAAACTCAATATAGGATGTGAATCTGAAATATGTCTATTGCAGATATATAATTGTTATTGTTGTTATTGATACTATTATGTTTTGTTTGTGAAGAGATAGTTCAAAGTCTCGAAATGGGAGTGGATGAAATCTTGGGTTGATTTTGATGTAGTTTGAGATGTATTTTTTGTGTTTATTGGCTAGGTCTTTGGATTATCTTAAAAAATTTTGGAGTTGATTGTGATATAAATATTGTTCTTGGATACGAATATTTGGTAGTGCTTCAAAGGAGGAGAGAGATGGCTTCAGTGGTGCTGGAATTGTGTAAAGAAGAAGAAAAAGATTGGTCATCGTCAAGAATGGAGCCCGATGGAGATGGTGGTGATGGAGAGTCGGAGGAGAAAGAAGGAGAAAAAAAAAAGGGGTATGGCCAATGATGATGGAGAAGGAGGTTGATAGTGGTTGCTCGATGATGATGCTGGTGGAGATGATGGTGAGGATGGAGAGAGAGAGAGAGAGAGAGATGATGACGATGGGGATTGAGGGGTATAATTGGAAAGAAAAATATTAATTATAAAAAATTAACAATAAGGATAAAATTGATGCAAATTGAAAATTTGATGGCAAAATTGAAACAAATCAAAACTTAGGGATATAGAAGATGAGGAAGTAGTGGAGAGGAGGTAGTGAGAGTAGAAGATAGTGAATCTTGTTGCTGAGATGAAGTTGGTGGTATAGAAGAATTGGAATTTAGAATGGGAGGAGGATTGTGGAGTTTGATTTTGATTAATGTTGGGAGAGATAGCAGAAAAAACATAATTAGAAAAAGAAGTAGAGGGTAAAAGATGAAAGAAAATGATAAAAGAAGTATAAGGAAAGGACAATTTATCAGAGGGTGAAGGTGAAGCAGATTTTGAATGAAAGAGTTTATTATATAAAAATCTTTATTCATCAAAAATAATATGCCTAAATATTACTCTCTAATCAGATGAGGTAAGACACTTGTACCCCATGTGATTGGATGCATTATCAAGACCAATAGAAGGTGTTGACTTATAATCAAATTTATGAAAATGGTATGGTTTCATGCATGGATAGCATGCACATTCAAATATCTTCAAAAAATTGTAGTGTGGAGAATGATTATGGAATAACTCATATAGAGAATGATGGCCAATGTGTATAAAAGGTAATCTATTGATTAGATAGACTACAAAAAGGAAGACATCATCCCGGTGTAAAAGAGGAATTGATACATTTGCAAATATTGTCATACCAATTTCTGTGATATGGCGATGTTTGTAGTCTGGCCTCCCATTTTGTTAATGGGTAGGAACAAGAGAAGTGATGAGATATTCCATGTGTTGCCAAGAACTGAGTGGAGGTTTTTGACAAAAATTCTCTGCCATGACTGCACAGTTTTAATTTTTCTTCCAGTATGGTTTTCTATTTGGTTCTTAAATTGTATAAAAGCTTGAAGAGCTTATGATTTGGTTGTTAACAAAAAAATTGAAGTGAAATATGTAAAGGCATTTACGAAGGAAATATAATAGTGAAATCTATGAAAAGAAGAAATTGGTGAAGAACCTCAAATGTCAATATAGATCATATCTAATGGTGCATGAAACTAAAAACATCTAATTGAAAGGAAAAATAATGCATCTTTACTAAACAATAAGATTCACACAAAGGTTCTTTTATTGATTATAAAGGTGGAGTTGGAATATTACAATTTTGCATAACCATCATAACAATTTTAGAATTTGGATGTCCTAACCATTTGTTCCATAGATGGTAATTATTAGTACAAGAAGCATTAAAGCATCTAACTATATTAGAATCAACAAGCAAATCAGAATTAGAAATTGTAACATTCTTGAAAGCATAAATTTTACTCTTAGGTGCTCCTTGAAGTAGAACCTGATAAGTATTCTAACAAATAACACCACTTGACAGCATGAAATTGGAAATAGCAATTATTGTCTTGTGCAAATCACTGCACGCTTACCAAATTTTGTGTGATTTTTGGTGAATGCAAGAGTTAATCTAAGAGATATTCTTTTTTGTATCTAAAGAAACAAGAAAAAATTTGCCAATACGAGTTATGTCAATACCTTGTCCATTACCTAACACAATCTGATCAGGTCTAGCATACTCATTGAATGTCAAAAAATTGTTGGAATCAGATGTGACATAGTGACTAGCACCGGCCACTGGTGTCAAGAAACTATGCAGGATCAGAAACTAAAGATGGTGTAGTGAGATAGGCATGTAGTGTATGGTATGATGGAGGAGGAGGTAGTATAGAAGCCTGAGATACTATCGAATTGAATGTGGTTGATTAGTATACTTAATCAAATTGATGAAAGAAATTTAGAACAATGTGTCCACGTTTAGAACAGACTTGGCAGAGAGGGCGATTATCTTGAGAAGAAGAACGTTCACTTCTAAATAATCTTGCACCTTTGCCTCTTCTAGAATTTGAGTTTCCACGAAAATTTTCCCTTCCAAATTGTGTTCTCTGTGCATAATTTGCTTGAACCAAAGGACTAAGCTCATTTTTTTAGAAATGATCAAACATATTCTCATGGGATAAAATTAAAGCAAAGATTCAGCCTCAATAAGAGAGACGTTTTCAGATTTTGTCATTACTGAAGATATGAACATTGCATAATCCTCAAAATGGCCATCGGTAATAGCTGAATTGTGATCATTAAGAGACAAGGTATATCCAATTCTAGCAAAAGAATAAACAATCTTAAGAATTTGTTGAAGATAATTAGCAGCTCAAAGACCCTTGTTTTTAACAGATTTGAGAAAAATAATCTTGAATGATCTCCCAAACTTGATAAACAAATTTACAATCAAGCATACGATTCTTGAATGATTCATCAATTGCTGTAAGAAGTCAAGCCATTAAAGCATGATTTTTGAGTTTCCATACCTTGTAAGTTGATGATTTTCTGCCTGCAGCTTTGGATTCTTCAGATTCAAATTGAGGAGGGATCTTATCTTTAATGATATGATCTCCCAAATCATTTGCATTAATTACATATAACGCGAGTTTACTACAATAAATTCTAGTTAAAACGGCGGTATTTTTGGGTATTTACGGTGGTTTGAACCGTCATTATTACCAGGAATGACGATTTTAGAAAGTGACGTAATTCTGGGCGCCATTCTAGTTATTACGGCGGTTTTAAAAAAATTGCAACAATTCCCTGGGTTAAAATGGCAGTTTTTGGATAGGTTAAAATAGCGGTTCAAACCGCCATTATTTCCAAACAAAATGACATTTTTTGGTTGGTTAAAATGATATTTATGAACTAGCATTTTTACCTTAGCAGAGTGGCGTTTTTGGTTGGTTAAAATGGCATTTAAAACCGCCGTTTTTACCAAGTTAAAACGGCATTTTTAGTTGGTTAAAACGATATTTTGAACCGCCGTTTTTACCCGGATAGTGGCATTTTTATTGGTTAAAATGGTGTTTGAAACCGTTTTTTTTACCTATTAAAATGACATTTCATGTTGTTTAAAATGGCAGTTACAAGCCACCATTTTTACTGGATAAAAGTGACATTTTTATCGTTTAGAAAAGTAGTTT
>NC_029792.2:58621606-58641211 GCF_000816755.2 Arachis ipaensis | reverse complement strand
CTATTTAACCTAAATTCGACCCCGCTCCCGTCCCATTAAAAATCCGCCCCGGTGCAGGGGCGGGTAATTACTCGCCCTGAGTGGGTAGGAGCGGGGTAGGTATCTATGGGTTGGGGTAGTGTTGCCACTTCTAAATACATTTATAAAACAAACTCTAGAATTTTAGAAGAGGTAAGTGATGGGTGTGCAGAAGTTGGCAAATTAAAAATTGTTCAAACATTTACGTTGTGAGTATAGTTCTTAACTTGCCAGAAATATGTTCCTCAATTTAGAAAGGTGTCACAGAAAATTGAATTTAAAATACTGGAAGTATGAATCCCAGGTCGTCTCCCAACGAGTTGTAGAAAAGTGTGCTACTTTATTAATCAGAGGTTTTCAAAAAAGGTTTGAATTGGGCAAACAGGAATTTAAATTGATGAATTTGAATAATGTAAATAAAAGTCTTGACTGGAAATTGATTAGTTGGAATCCCTATTATTGTTGGAATGTTCTCAGGATTAATTGACAATTAAAGGTTATCCTGTTTAGTTATCCTTCACTAGGTGAAGGAAAGTCAAACAAGTTGGAATGCTATGTCCGTTCACAAGTTGCAATCCACTTAATAAAAAGGGATTGGTGTTAGTGATTAGGAGGCAATCCAACCATAAACCCAATTACAATTTTTTTTTCAAGCCTTCTAACTCAAGGGTTCCTTTCAATCAATTCCCCATCAAGTTAGGGAACTACTTGCTCATTGTGAATGTAAAATTCATAGCATATAAAAAGGAATTAAAGAAAGACATTATAAATAAAGTTAAAATAGTCAATTAAAAATAAAGTGATCCTTGTATTAAATATCCCTAAGAATATTCCAATGGTAAAATTAAACAAAGCAAAGAACATGGAAGATTAAACCAAGTAAAGAAAACGAACTAGAATGACGAAGTCTTGATGAGGTAATAACTCTTCTCAGTGTTCCAATACCAAAAAGTAAGAGAAAACTAAAATTCTAAGAACTATGAATGTGTAGAGAGAAAACCTAGAGGAGGAGCAAAACTAGATCTAAAACTGTGTAGAATGAATATTGTTCTTTGTTTCTGCATGTTCTCTGGCTCTAGTCTGCTGTTCCGGGCCAAAAACTGGGTCAAGATAGGACCCGAAATCGTCCCCAGTGAATCTGCAAATTATGCAGATCGCGCACGTCACGCGATCGCGTCGCTCATGCGGACGCGTCATTCGCGTTTCTGCTTTGCCACGCGGACGCGTCGTCCAGGCGGCCGCGTCACTCGTGCTACTCCATGCCGCGCGGTCGCGTCATCCATGCGGCCGCGTCGCTTCAAATTGCCCTCTTCCGCACGGTCGCGTCATCCATGCGGCCGCGTCGCTTCTCGCTAGTCATCTCCTTAATTTCTTGTGTTCCTTCCATTTTTGCAGGTTCCCTTCTAATCTCCAACTCATTCATGCCCTATAAAGCCTGAAACACTTAACACACAGATCACGGCATCGAATGGAATAAGGGAGAAATAAAATACATAATTAAAAGTCTCTAGGAAGCAAGTTTTCAACCATAAAACATCTTTAGGAAGGAAATATAAATGCATGCTTATTTAATGAATAAGTGGGTAAATATCATGATAAAACCACACAATTAAACACAATATAAACCATGAAATAGTGGTTTATCAACCTCCCCACACTTAATCATTAGCATGTCCTCATGCTTAATTGAAGGAGATAAATGAAATGAGTAAGAACATGTAAAACCTATGAAATGCAATCCAATGCAATCCTATCCCTCACTGATGGTGTATGTACACTCTAGTCTCTCTAGTGTATAGGGTAATCACTCTATCCTTCTCTAATCATGTTTTCTAACTTTTGTTCTTCTCCTAACCAATCAACAACAGTTAATATACCAATGCAAACATCATGAGGTCTTTTCAAAGTTGTAATGGAGCCAAGGTAGGTAGGGATACATGTATGGTCAAGTGAGCTTATAAATTGAATCTTTAATTAACCCAAGCTTCAACCTAACCTATATAACTTGCGTAATCTTAGAATTCATACCTAGCTACCCAGAATTCCCCTTTTACATTCCATACTCATGTATCAACTTTTTATTTTAATTTTTTTATCATATGTGCATTGATCCTTGAATTCTTAATTCAGCATTAGGGTAATTTTGTTCCGTTATTTATTTATTGCCTTTTTTTAACATAAAAATAAACATAGCTTATCAATGCACATAGATTTTTTAATTCTTATAGTTTCACATAAGTATGTATCCAAATTCCCATTGTATTATCATGACATATTCCCTTAATAGCTTTTGTTCCCACAATTTCCCATACTTAACTAGCACACACAATTCTATCTTAAGCTAACCAAAGATTCAATTTGGGATATACAATTGTTTTTCCGCTTAAGGCTAGTAATGTGGTGAAATATAGAACAAATGAGATTTAAATGCTCAAAGTGGTTAACAAAGGTAATTAAAAGGGTAGGCTTAATTTGGATAAGCAAGCTAAACAAATAATGGCCTCAATCATATGCAAGCATACAAATATAATAAATATTGGACATATAAGATAAAACAAAATATAGATTACAATCATAGAGAAGTAAACACACAAGAATAAAATAATTATGGTTAAATAATGTAACCATTCATAAAGGCTCAAATCTCATGGTTTGTGTCTTCTTTAGCTCAAACATCATGTTCCAAATATAACTTCAAGCAAATTTATCATAAAAATTTTGAAAATTAGTGAAATTTTGTTCCAAAGATAGAGTTTTAGAAGAAACTTATTGTATTTTCAATCAAGTACAGCATGCATGAAACTAACCTATTACTATGCAATTTATCCTATTCTATAAAAGAAAGAAAAAAACTAACTAAAATAACCTAATTTATTGGTGCTAGGGAAGAGAAGTTACCTCCGAAAGTCAGGTACTGACTGACCTCCCCACACTTAAAGCTTTGCACCGTCCTCGGTGCCATCTGTCAGGAACAAGGGTGGGCTGGTAGCAGTATCTCCACCGTCGGGACCATCATGGCTCCCTGTGCTGGTAAAGGAAGTGGAGTCCGGGGTGTCTGAGTCCTTGAATTTTCCCTTGAGTAGCTCCTTGAGGTGTTTGAATCGGCGCTCGTTACGGCGCTCTCTTAACTTGGCTTTCTGTTCTTGCCGATCCAACCTTTGGATTATCTGCTGGAGCAGTTCATCAGTTGTAGGTGCTTGTGGTGTTGAAGAAGAAATATCTTCAACTGGAGCAGTAGGAAGGTTTGTAGTGGCTGCTGGAAGTCTGATGTACTTCCCATTGGGGACATACTGATCAACCCGTGGAAGCATGGCTTTGGTGTCTCCAGCTCTGTAGGAAACTCCAGCTGCTGAGACAAGATCTGAGACCAAGGCGGGGAAAGGTAGGTTGCCCGTAATTTGTACGTGTCCCATGGCATTCCGGATATGTCTTGGTAGATTCAGAGGCTGGTCTGTAAGGATACACCATAGTAGAACGGCCATGTCTGAAGTGAAGGAGGACTTGTGAGTGCTCAGAAAGACGTAATGGGACATGATCTATGCCCATACGCGAGCCTCCAAGGTAAGTACTGAAGCTGATATTCCCTTAGGGCGGGTATGATGGTATCCGTAGATCCAACGGCTGCCAGGTACTGCGATAACTCTGAGAACAGCTTCCCAGTCAAATTGGTACATCTGGCGCTTGAGTGCAGCTTCTTGAAAAGCGTCCAATCCTTCTGGAAAAGGTGGAAGACTCAAAGCTTTTTGAATAGCCTCTTCTGTAATGGGGACTTGCTTCTGACGGACAAAGACAGACTACAGGGTAGGCAGGTAGAAGTTAGAGTAGAACTCGACTACCCAAGAAAGATTGACCTGCTTCTGTTGTCTCTGTATGAAACCCCATTGTCTTCGTTCAATTTGTGGCTCAACAAAAGTAGCAATATTGGGCGGGAGGATAAGAAGGTGTTCGTTGTTGTAACTCCTTTCAGCCAGAATAGGGAACATCTACTCACAGTAGCGATTGGAAAATCGCGCAGTGTCCTTTGCTGGAAAGGCTTTCTCCTTTTCGTCAACCTTTATGATCCTCTTAACTCTTTTTGTTGAGGGCTTGACTGCAGTTGAAGAAGGCTCTGCCACTAGTGCTCTTTTAGTTCCTCTTCTTGCTGGTGGTTTGGAGTGGCTTTCTCTTTTCCTTTCTTGGTGGCCACCCTGAAAAAGGGAAGAGAAAGTAAATTAAATTCAAAGAGATAGATAGCAATGAAGAGAACGAAAAAGGATGGTTATAAATGCACATTAAAAGGTAAATGATGTTAACACACGCTCATGAGTACATGTGAAAGATCATTAATGGAAAATAGTTAGTGCATATGATGACAATTGAATGCAAGATGTTTATTGGCATGCCGGAAAAGGGCATGAGTAGCATAGACCAAGCATTACTTTGTAACAGACCATCATGTTTGTATTAACAATTAAATTCAATTAATATAATAGTAAAGGGAATTTGTGAAAAGCAAGCATTGAATAGTTGAATAATATAGAGAAGTGCATAATGCCATATGGGCTTTTTCACAAACACATAGCATGCATGGTGAAGAAGGTATAGAAAGTATTAAAGTGAACATGCAAGCAACTCTTGAAAGAAAATAATATATAATTGTCAAGCAATTTGCAACAATCCACAAGCATATTAAGGAAAAATAATGACTCAAATAAAATTCTAACACCATGTAAAAAGGAAAGAAGAAGAAAGAAAATATGAATAATGAAAAGAAAAAGGAAAGAAAAGAAAATAACATATAAAATAAGAAGAATGATAGAAAAGAAAAGGGTGAAGAAGAAAATAAAACCTTGTTAATAGAGGTAAGGGAGAGTGAGAGTGAAAGGTGAGATAGAAGGAGGAAGGGAGGAGGAAGAAGTAAGGAGGGAAAAGAAAAATTAGGATTAGAGAGGAAAAAGATAAGATATTTTGGCAATTCAGGTTGAGCTGTGCGGCGCAAGTGACGCGATCGCATGGAGCACGCGATCGCGCGACTTGCGCTTAAGGTGAGGGACGCGGTCGCGTCGGTCACGCAGTCGCGTGACCCAGTTTGTGCTTCTGGCGCGAGTGCAGCTTCACGCCAGCACAACTCTCTGTTCGAATTGATATATGTGCCAAATTTGAGGTGATGCGATCGCATGGGGCATGCGATCGCGTAAGTGGGCAATATATGGGGTACGACGCGGCCGCGTAGGGTACGCGATCGCGTGAGGGGGACTGCGCGTCCAGCGCCAGTCCAGCACCACTCTAGCACAACTTTCAGCTGTGCACCCTTTCTACGTCGAAAATCGGGGCACGCGGCCGCGTGGGGCACGCGGTCGCGTGGAAGGCCATTATGCGCATACGACGCGGACGCGTCAGCGACACGGTTGCGTGGGACGATTTGTGCCATTGGCACGCCTCCAGCCACGCTCCAGGGTGACTCTCTGTTCGTTTATATTTTTCTCCCCTCTCCATGCGACGCGGACGCGTTGCTGATGCGGTCGCGTCGCGTGGCAAAATTTTTTTTTTTTTAGTAAATATGCAGATGCAGATGCATGAAAGTACTGATAAAGAGAAGAGTTATTGAATATGAGAAACTAAAAATAAAGAAAAGAACGATCATACCATGGTGGGTTGTATCCCACCTAGCACTTTGCTTTAACGTCCGTAAGTTGGACGCTCCACTAGCTCAATCTTCTGCTATGTGGGGGTCTTCCAAGAGGAAGATCTCAAGCTCTTTATTCTTCTGTATCTTCTCGCCATGGTATAGCTTCAAACGGTGTCCATTAACTTTGATAAGTTCAGAGTGTGAAGGATGGCTTAGGTGATAAACTCCGTATGGTTCGGCCTTCTCTACTCTGTATGGACCTTCCCATCTTGATCTCAATTTGCCTGGCATGAGCCTCAGACGAAATTTATAAAGGAGGACTAAATCTCCAGGTTGGAACTCTTTCCTCTTGATGTGGTGATCGTGTGCAGCCTTCATCTTTTCCTTGTATAGTTTTGAGTTCTCATAAGCTTCTAGGCGAAGGCTTTCCAGTTCTTGCAGTTGCAACTTCCTTTTAGCTCCGGCTTTTCCAATTTCCATGTTGCACTCCTTGACTGCCCAAAAGGCTTTGTGCTCCACTTCAACTGGAAGATGACAAGCTTTTCCATAAACTAAGCGGAAAGGACTCGTCCCAATGGGTGTTTTATATGCTGTTCTATATGCCCAGAGTGCATCTTGTAGCTTGGTGCTCCAGTCTTTTCTATGGGGTTTGACTATCTTCTGCAAGATACGCTTTATTTCTCTATTTGACACCTCGGCTTGCCCATTGGTCTGAGGGTGGTATGTTGTTGCAACCTTATGAATTATCCCATGCTTCTTCATTAATCATGTTAGTCTCCTGTTACAAAAATGGGTGCCTTGATCGCTTACGATTTCTCGTGGTGATCCAAAGCGACAAATAATGTGGTTTCTCACAATGGAAATAACAGTGTTAGCATCATCAGTACGGGTCGGAATTTCTTCCACCCATTTAGAAACATAATCCACAGCTAACAATATATAAAAATAACCATTAGAATTTGGAAATGGACCCATGAAGTCAATGCCCCAAACATCAAAAATCTCACAGAAAAGCATAATTTGTTGAGGCATTTCATCCCTCTTGGATATATTACCAAATTTTTGGCATGGGAGGCAAGATTTACAAAACTCAGTAGCGTCTCTAAAAATAGTAGGCCACCAGAATCCACAGTCCAAGATTTTTCTAGCAGTTCTCTGAGGGCCAAAATGTCCTCCACTCTCAGATGAGTGACAGGCCTCTAAAATGGACTGGAATTCTGATTGAGATACACAACGTCTAATTACCTGATCAGCGCCACATCTCCATAAATATGGGTCATCCCATATATAATATTTAGACTCGCTTTTCAGCTTGTCTCTTTGGTGCTTAGAAAATTTTAGAGGAAATGTGTGGCTAACTAGATAATTAGCTACAGGTGCATACCAAGGGGATACTTCAGATACTGCTTGCAGGTTATCAAATGGAAAATTATCATCTATAGGAGTAGAATCATCCTTAATGTGCTCAAGGCGACTCAAGTGGTCTGCCACTAAATTCTAGTTACCACTCCTATCCTTTATTTCTAAATCAAATTCTTATAATAGCAGTATCCAACGTATAAGTCTTGGTTTGGACTCCTTTTTGGCTAATAGATACTTTAAAGCTGCATGGTCCGAATACACTACTACTCTAGTACCAAGTAAATAAGCTCGGAATTTATCCAGAGCAAAAACAATAGCAAGAAGCTCTTTCTCAGTAGTAGTATAATTGGATTGGGCAGTGTCTAAAGTCTTAGACACATAAGCAATAACAAAAGGGTCCTTACCTTGGCACTGAGTCAGCGCTGCTCCTACTACATGGTTGGAAGCATCGCACATGATTTCAAACGGCTGGCTCTAGTCTGGTCCTCTTACAATTGAAGCTTGAGTCAGTGCGGTCTTCAGCTTATCAAACGCTTGCTTGCAATCTTCACTGAACTCGAACTCAATATCCTTCTGTAGTAATCTGGATAAGGGAAGTGCTACCTTACTGAAGTCCTTTATGAATCTCCTGTAAAAACCTGCATGTCCAAGGAACGAACGGACTTCCCTCACAGAAGAGGGGTAAGGTAAACTAGAAATAACATTCACCTTTGCTGGGTCTACAGAAATGCCAGTATTAGATACCACATGTCCTAATACAATCCCTTGTATTACCATAAAGTGACATTTTTCAAAATTTAATACAAGGTTTGTATTAACACATCTATCTAATACTCTAGATAATCCATCTAAGCAAAGGCTAAAAGAATCACCATAAACGCTAAAATCATCCATAAAAACCTCCATACAATCCTCAATAAGATCAGAGAAAAGGCTCATCATGCACCTTTGGAAAGTAGCTGGTGCATTGCACAAGCCAAAGGGCATTCGTTTGTAAGAATAAGTCCCAAAAGGACATGTAAAAGTGGTCTTTTCCTGATCCTCAGGAGCTATATGAATCTGGAAATAACCTGTGTAACCATCTAAAAAGTAATAATGTGATTTACCTGACAGGCGATCCAGCATTTGATCAATGAATGGAAGTGGGTAGTAATCCTTACGGGTTGCTTGGTTGAGACGCCTGAAATCAATGCAGACTCTCCAAGCATTATGAACTCTAGTTGCTATGAGCTCTCCATGCTCATTCTTCACTGTAGTGACTCCAGACTTCTTGGACACCACTTGTACTGGGCTAACCCATTCGCTGTCTGAAATGGGATAGATGATACCTGCTTCTAATAGTCTAGTCACTTCCTTTTTGACAACTTCCAAGATAGTGGGATTCAATCTCCTTTGGGGTTGACGGACAGGTCTTGCTCCCTCTTCTAAAAATATTCTGTGTTCACATACTTGAGGGTTGATGCCGACTATGTCTGCCAAACTCCACCCAATTGCCTTCTTGTGCTTCCTCAGTACATCAAGTAACTGCTCTTCTTGTTGAGAAGTGAGTTCTCTTGCAATAATGACCGGAAACTTCTGCTCATCTTCAAGATAAGCATATTTGAGATGTGGAGGGAGGGGTTTCAACTCTAACTTCTGATCATGGGCAGGCTCTGGATTACCTGGAGCTTGTGAAAATGGCGAAGTGCCCTTATTGTCAGTTAAGAGGGTCCCCAGACTTGGACCTTGTCCAGTGTGCCTCTCTTCTAATTCTTTCTTGTGAACTACAGCTACAGTTTCATCTATGACACCACACTGGAAGATAGAATGATCTTCTGGAGGGTTGTTTATGACTCCATTTAGATTGAAGATTACTGTGCGGCCATCTATTTCAAAAGAGTATGTTCCTGAAAAAGCATCCAATTTGAATTTTGATGTCTTCAGGAATGGTCTTCCAAGTAGGATTGATGATGGCTTATCCGAGTCATTATGGGGCATTTCCAAGATATAAAAATCAGTGGGAAATGTAAGCCCTTTACTGTTCATTAAAACATCTTCAGCAACTCCAGCCACTGTAATAATGCTTTTATCTGCTAACATAAAACGAGCTGCCGACCTTTTTAAGGGAGGGAGCCTCAAAATATCATATATAGACAAAGGCATTATACTGACACATGCTCCTAAATCACATATGCAGTCATAAATTACTACTCCACCAATAGTACAACTAACTATACAAGGACCTGGGTCACTACATTTTTCAGGTAATCCTCCGATTAAAGCAGATATAGAACTACCTAAAGGAATAGTTTCTAATTCATTAATTTTGTCTTTATGTATACATAAATCTTTTAGAAACTTTGCATATTTAGGTACTTGTTGAATAACATCAAAAAGAGGAACGGTTACCTCAACCTTTTTGAATATTTCTACCATTTTGGGATCGGGTTCCAGCTGCTTCCTGGGCTTCCTTGCAAGTTGTGGAAATGGAATAGGAGTATTGTTTGCTGCAGTGTCTACGCCTCTTGGTGCTTCCTCATGTGGTTGGACTTCTTCTTTTTCAGCTATGTCCTGTATGTCCTCTTCCTCTTCAACATCTTCTATTTCTACTACCTCTTCAGCTGAGGCGTGTTCTGGTGAGCTTGGATCCTCCTGATTCCTCTCCTGCAGTGTCGTTCCGGACCTAAGGGTGATGGCATTAATGCCTCCCTTTGGATTGGATAATGGTTGAGAGGGGATTCCAGTGGAGCTTGAAGGTTGGTTACTGGAATTTTGCATTGATCCAATCTGTGAAACAAGAGCTTGCAAAGTAGAGGTCAGACCATTCAGACTGGCATTAATGTTATTCATAATGTTATTTTCCATGGTCTGTTGCCTTCGCTCAAAAGATTGTAGTAACTCTTCATTAGGGGATAAAGAAGAATGAGTAAATTGAGAGGTCTGCTGTTGGGTATTCTGTGGTCCTTGGGATTGCCTCAGGTGAGGTGCTCTGTAAGGTTGGTTCTACTGCCTGTTGTTATTATTATTCCACTTCTGATTTCCCTGATTATCTCTGCCTCCTCTGTTATTGTTGTCCCTCCAATTCTGGTTAGAATTGTCCTGCCCATCCATGGCTGTAGTTGCCACCTTGATTGTACCCTTGGTTGGGGCGGTCGTAGAAATTATGAGTGGCTGCCACGGTGTTATCTTCCTGCTGGAGCTACGGACACTCATCAGTATAATGGCTATAATCTGCACAGATTCCGCAGACTCTCTGTGGGACTAACTGTTGGCCTTGCTGTGGTGAAGGAGGTTGAGCTTGCTGAACTTGTTGTTGATTCAATTGCATTTGCTTCAGCAAGTTGGTCATTTCACAGATACTCTAAGTTAGAGCAGCAGTCTCTCTGCTAGAGGATACTTCTGCAACGACTTTTGAACGGCCTTGCTTCTGTCTGTGGTTCCTAGTAGATTCAGCTAAGTCGCTGATCAATTGCCATGCCTCATCAGTGGTCTTGTACTTCTTCATAGACCCATTGCTAGCACTTTCCAATGTGGTCTTATCTTGGGGCCTCATACCCTGTGTGATGTAGCTGAGCAACACTATCTTGTCAATCATGTGGTGGGGACATGCTTCCAGAAGATTATTGAAGCGCTCCCAGTATTCAAAGAGAGTCTCGTTGTCATCTTGAACAATCGTGGAAATGTCTTTCCTCAGTTTATCAGTAACTTCAGCTAGAAAGAACTTCTCCAAAAACTCTTTTCTAAGCGTATCCCAGTTGGATACGTTTGCTAGGGGTTGAGTGTAGTACCACTCTCTTGCTTTTCCCTCAAGAGAAAACGGGAAAGCTTTCAGCAGAATTGAAGTTTCATCTGTACCATCACGCCTGACAGTAGAACAGGCTGCCTGAAAATCTCTCAGGTGTTTGATGGGCTCTTGAGCAGGTAAGCCATGAAACTTGGGCATCAAATTGAGCAGTGCGGTCTATATTTCAAAATATGTAGCCACTGCTGGGTGACGCGCTTGAAATGGTTGCATTGTAAAATTAGGGGCTCCTTCCTCCTGGATGGTAACTCTCCTAGGTTCTGCCATGTCTTCTGCACGTGAATCAACCGAATCAGTAGAACGGGAGCTGGTTTCTTCCTCAAGTTCACTTTCAGATCCGCCCTCAGAGCGGACTAACCGACGCCGAGCTCGCCTTATTCGTGAAATAGTCCTTTCAATTTCAGGATCAAATATTAGCAAGCGCGGATCAGGAAGTGAACGCGTCATTTGACGAAAGAAACATGCAGCTCATAGTAGCAAAATAAAATAAAATACAAATAAATAAATTCTAATTAATAACTTTAGCACTCTATTGCAACCCCCCGGCAACGGCGCCAAAAATTGATGGGTGTGCAGAAGTTGGCAAATTAAAAATTGTTAAAACATTTACGTTGTGAGTATAGTTCTTAACTTGCCAGAAATCTGTTCCTCAATTTAGAAAGGTGTCACAGAAAATTGAATTTAAAATACTGGGAGTATGAATCCCAGGTAGTCTCCCAACGAGTTGCAGAAAAGTGTGCTATTTTATTAATCAGAGGTTTTCAAAAAGGTTTGAATTGGGCAAACAGGAATTTAAATTGATGAGTTTGAATAATGTAAATAAAAGTCTTGACTGGGAATTGATTAGTTGAAATCCCTATTATTGTTGGAATGTTCTCAGGATTAATTGACAATTAAAGGTTATCCTGTTTTGTTATCCTTCACTAGGTGAAGGAAAGTCAAACAAGTTGGAATTCTATGTCCGTTCACAAGTTGCAATCCACTTAATAAAAAGGGATTGGTGTTAGTGATTAGGAGGCAATCCAACCATAAACCCAATTACAATTTTTCTTTCAAGCCTTCCAACTCAAGGGCTCCTTTCAATCAATTCCCCATCAAGTTAGGGAACTACTCGCTCATTGTGAATGTAAAATTCATAGCATATAAAAAGGAATTAAAGAAAGACATTGTAAATAAAGTTAAAATAGTCAATTAAAAATAAAGTGATCCTTGTATTAAATATCCCTAAGAATATTCCAATGGTAAAATTAAACAAAGCAAAGAACATGGAAGATTAAACCAAGTAAAGAAAACGAACTAGAATGACGAAGTCTTGATGAGGTAATAACTCTTCTCAGTGTTCCAATGCCAAAAAGTAAGAGAAAACTAAAATCCTAAGAACTATGAATGTGTAGAGAGAAAACCTAGAGGAGGAGCAAAACTAGATCTAAAACTGTGTAGAATGAATGTTGTTCTTTGTTTCTGCATGTTCTCTGGCTCTAGTCTGCTGTTTCGGGCCAAAAACTGGGTCAAGATATGGCCCGAAATCGACCCCAGTGAATCTGCAAATTATGCAGATCGCGCACATCACGCGATCCCGTCGCTCATGCGGACGCGTCATTCGCGTTTCTGCTTTGCCACGCGGACGCGTCGTCTATGCAGCTGCGTCACTCGTGCTATTCCATGCCGCGCGGTTGCGTCATCCATGCGGCCGCGTCGCTTCAAATTGCTCTCTTCCGCGCGGTCGCGTCATCCATGCGGCCGCGTCGCTTCTCGCTGGTCATCTCCTCAATTTCTTGTGTTCCTTCCATTTTTGCAGGCTTCCCTTCTAATCTCCAACTCATTCATGCCCTATAAAGCCTGAAACACTTAACACACAGATCACAGCATCGAATGGAATAAGGGAGAAATAAAATACATAATTAAAATTCTCTAGGAAGCAAGTTTTCAACCATAAAACATCTTTAGGAAGGAAATATAAATGCATGCTTATTTAATGAATAAGTGGGTAAAGATCATGATAAAACCACACAATTAAACACAATATAAACCATGAAATAGTGGTTTATCAGTAAGTTTTTTTTTATACAAATATCTAAAATAGGTGTTTACCTTTAATTTGAACATCGGAGAGCTTTTTTTCAAGTGCCACCCTCCTCTTCATCAAGACCCGAAGTATATCTTAGTCTCAGTTTGCAAAGGGATGTAGAGGAATCATTTGGGATAACATCAGAACAAAGAATATGGGATTCCTCAACAAAAACACAAAAAATTGGTAGCCTAGTTAATTTGAATGAAACATAAAAGAAAAAGGGAAAAAATTAGAAATATAAAAAAGAATTTAAAAATAAAAAACTTAAAATATCCTGACGTTTGGAATTGAGTGTCAGCCCTGAGAAAGTAAGGTTGTCGAACACATCACCACTTTTTGTAACACCATCTAGTCTTGGAAGATCATCTCATTTTTGGATATCCAGATGCACTACATGATGAGGAAGCTAGAGAATTCAAGTCATCGTCCTCATCTTCAACATCCTATAGCCCCTTCTCCAAATTAAGCCACCATTTTTTTCATATTTGGATTCAAATAAAAATGTGATAGAAATCATAGGTCTCAAGAGTTATATCAAGACGTCATTCTACAAAATATATATGAAATGTTGAAAAGCCAATAATTCTCTTGCAAAATTCGTAAAGCTTCCATCTCATTCATGAGGAAGAATTGGGACTATTAGATCCCGGTTCAAATACTCTTAATCCTTTTGGTTGATTTCAAATGATTGATAATATTTTTTCTGATTGATGACAAAAAAAAGAGTTTATCCGAAATTACATGCCCAGTTAAACCTCTCGCTTTATCCGTGAGATGGCGGTCAACATCATCTTCATCTCATGCCAATAATGCTAGACAGAAAGTTATTTTGGTTTGTCTATGAAAACTAAAAGTAAACAAATAGATGATCAGGTACAAAGACATGTAGCGTAACATTTTCAAAACAATTCTATCATAAATAGGAGCAAAAAATCCTATAACGGGCACAAAACTTCTTCCATGATCATTAGTTAAGGTCTCTACAAATGACGTTACTTGTTCATATTGGCAATCAGAAGCTCCTCTCATAATCTTGTTATTTCTTTAGAAATTTTGTGTAGTATTTTTTTAGAATTAAGAATATATTTTTATACAAAAAAGTTATGTGAACAAAAAAGTCAACAACCAAATCAATCGCTATACATTTGTAAAATGCCCCTATTTGTTTTCCATCTTCTTCACAGATTTCTATTTATTTTTCTCTATAGGGGAGGGGGATATTTGCAGTTATCCATGGATATTAAGCTTCAAAATGTAAATTAACACAACTATAATAAAATTCAATATAATTCAACCAAATATATCAAATAAACACACAATCTGTGCGTGCGTGCACGCGTGTGTCATTTAAATAAGTTCTTCTTCGTGGGATTTCGTAACTCCGGTGAGGCAAGTCCCTTGATTCCCGCGAGGCGGATCCCCCGTCTCTGTGTGATTTTTGCAGATTCCATTAGTCACCTGTCACGGATACCCACGGGTGCTTTTTTTGTCATCCCTATGTATTCTATGAAATTATGACAAGGAGATCAGTTTTATTAACTGCAGTTTGTGTTAATGACAAAAAAAAACCTCTGGAGAAGAAGTTAGGTGAGCTTCACACTCAAAAAAATCACCTATACAGGTACACTTGAAAAGTGTAGCCAAAAATGAAAAAATAATTATACCTTAGGCTAAGATTACGCTTTTTAGGCTTTGGAGATGCTTTAGTGGGGGATGCCTATACCAGCGTTGCCTATTCTCAAATGCTACGCTTTTCTGTATCAAAGACTACGCTTTTGGCGTTTGAGAATAGGGTGTGCTTTTCAAGTGATGCTTTTCAGGACCAAAGGCTACGCTTTTCAACACTAATGGTTACCATAATTCAAAAGAATAGTCTACACTTTTCTTTGCTACGGCATCACTTTAGAAACATAGCAACATTATATACCTATAGTTACTCTATATAAGTGTAGCCTTAGGTCTAAAACTAACAAAATATATTTATAATAACCAAAAGTATTGGGATGATAATAATTTTGAGCATTGATACATCTCATACTAAATTAAGCATACCCATATCAAAATATGCATTAGACCACTTAGAGTTTACTATTAATAAACTACGAAAAATCAAAATATTATATCCTACAAAGGTATCTTGTAATAAAAGTCATCATTAATCAACCATACAAGTGTTGAAACCGAAGGAGATAGATTTGATGCAGGAGTAACAGGAAGAGAAGTGCATCTTTCCATGCAGCATCAGATATGGAATCCATATTAGAACTGTCTGCAAATGTCTTCGAGTCTGAATTAAGGAGGCAGCTTCTTTCGCCGTCTGTTACATTGGCTTTTCTTTTCATGCTCAATACCTGCAAAAAATCTCTTGATGATGATATCCCTTTGGAGAAACTTTGAGAATGGTCTAAAGCCGCTTCACTACCGAATCTTACAGGTCTAGGTGGAACTTGAAGTGAAATATCAGGACGTTTCCCAGTTGGTCTATTATCTAAAACTTATTTGTTCGAATAGTGGTTGATCTACAGGTAATAGGGACAATTTTAAGCAATTTAGTCCCAACAATAGCACAGATAATATAACAACAAATGAAAGTACTTCAAGAGATAGCATGCCAACACAAATTCATGAAGAATAACTGAAGAATCATGATTCTCAAATTGTTTTCAGAAATCAACTTGTTTCACAGAGAGAATTTGGATTCGAAAGTTGAATCAACCATCAATGTCGAAATTCACATGAACAAAATCAATAAATTCCTTAGTGGTGATTTATAGAGAAAAAAACAAGAAGATACAATTTAATAAAGTTAAGAAGAAAATTGACATCTTCCAAAATTCTTCACAAACTATATTGTCAGCTAAAACTCATATCTCAAATTTAAGTACCTCCAAAAGCAGTTACAATTAAAAGGCATATGAACAATAATAAAATCAAAATTACATTCCAATCATGCACAATTCAAGAAACAAATAAACACCTAGGCTTAAATAGGCACAGAATAAGGTTAAATTGAAAAACCCCGTAATGACTTAACTTCAATTCAATCAAAATACACACACTGACACACACGTCTCAAGATCAAGTGATAAATTTAAAAATAAAAAAGCATAGAATTTTACACAAATTTATAGATAAATTATGAGAATAGATACCTAGGGTGAAATCTCAGAGATTTCATCAGTGGTTGCTGCTTAAGCTGCTTGCATTATAGGTAGCACCAAAGATCTCATAATAAAAGTTGGAACTTTGAAATACCCACAAAAATTAAAAAATAAAAATAAAAGCAGAAAAAAATGAAGAATAATAGAAAAGGAATAAAATCCAACAGGGATAATTTAGTAAGCAAAAAGTAATCTGAAGAAATCTACGGTCGTTGTGTGAGAAGGAACTAAGTTCTGATTTATCTATTTTTTATTTTTTATTTTACACGCAAAATAAAAATAAAAGATTAAATAAGTAACTTCATATGCCTTATTTCAATTTCAAGTGATGAAGTATATTAGAGGTAGTTATGGGTCATTAATTATAACAATAAAAATTAATTAAGCAAGATGATCAGAAGCACTAATAATATGCCTTATAATAAAAAATAATATGCATAATAAACTAAATTCACTAAGGAAACTAGCAAGCAGAGCAGTATTTTTAAGAATCAGCAAGGAAAGGAAACTAGAGATGATGATAACATAAGAATCAGCAGTTTTTTTTACTGAGCTTTCATCATATACAATCTTGAAATAATAACATACGTTCAATTTTTGAAAGTAATAAAATTATGAAAATAGCAATAACAAAGGCAGTTTCAAAAACAACACCAGAAAAACTAGCAGTACTATGTAAGAAACAGGACCAGCAACATTGCAACAACAAAATTTTGCAAGTTATAATGGTGAATAGAGTAAAACAATTGATGATCAACGAAGAACCCATACAAGGTCAATGTCATATTATTAATATAGCCAGCAAACAAATGCTTTCCAGCCATATGCAAACCAAAATCCGTAGAAGCTACTATTCGAAAAACTAATCCAAGTTAAGAAAGACGATACAAGTGACAAAACTGTTTGTACAGAATTAAGCTATCCAATTCAGTAGCCAATATTATAACTATAAAAACAGAAATCATTAACTTGATCAGTACTTTCTTTAACCCAGTTTCAGTTATAATCTCTAGTACATAGCAATATAAGGAGTAAGGAAAAGATGGTCATACCGTCATACCATATTTCGCAATATCTACTCATGCATCCACTCCCAAAAGCTACTAAATAAAAAGACAGTGAAACTATATATACAATAATAAGTTCTGGTAAAAGTATAAAATCTCTCTTCATACATAGTTCTTGAATCTTGACTCTCATTGATATAGTTTAGGCTACAAGGACTAACCTCAGTATATAGTTTTTCTAGAATGATAAGGGCATTTCAATGATAGGCTCTATCAGTCTCAACATCAACCTATCAAATGGGAGCACAAATGAGAAAGGAAACACAAGGTAGGAAAATACATGAAAATAATTTTTTTCAACTATAAAATAGTGCAAACCAATCTATAAATGACAGTTAACATCATATAAGAAGAACTAATTATATGACGAGAAATTTTACCATTATGAATTTAGATTTTCATAATGGTTTTAACCCATGGTAGGATAGAAACCACAATTCATACTATTTCACTACCATGTCAAGTATACATTAAGGGAAGAATGGACTATGAATATAAAAGGAATCAAAGCAAGTACAAAAATTATTATTTCTCTTTCTGCATATCCTCTGCTGCTATGATGAGACTTTAATCCGCCAAAAAATTATCAGCATAACAAACCCAATATTCAAAAAGATATCACATCAAAAGTATGATTTTTAATGACTGAATCTGTAAACAAGAAATTATCAGATAAAAAGTCAATGATAAAAAAGATGCCACATCAAAATAGAACTAGTTTAGTATTCAATCAATGTACATGTGCACCATTAAAGTCACCGATGATTCTTTGTATGTGAACAAGAATGATTAGATATTCAATACATAAATTCCTTCATAAAACTTGGATCAAATAACAGCTAATTTATCTGTATAAATATTAAGTACATGTATGAGATTCACCGCGTTAACAAAAAGGACACTAATAACATCAAAATCGTGAGACTGTAAACACTTAAAGAGCCTCTGCAGAAAGAAAAATGAGTCAGCTTAAAAACAAAAAAATACTCATAATCATGTATGCACATTGCACAATAACTAAAGATCGCCTGATTAGTAATGACAATAAGAATAAAAATTGTCATCTACACCCATATTTAGATCCTTCTGCAACTCACACCTGATTAGTAAGGCTATAAAGAGATCATGGGAAAAAGTTCCAGGCTTCTTTAGTTTTCAGATGAATTCCTAGTTTATATGATTAAGGAGAATATAAATTGGTTACCAAATTTTCATGTAAAACACCCAAAGCAAAGAAAACGTAACCAAACAAAGCATCAGAGAGGAATATAGCTTGAAGCTAGAAATTGCTAGCAACTGCTATGTTCAAGAAATGCGTATGAACCAAGACATAAATAAAAATATTTCATTGTGAAACTTTTTCTTTTCACTAATTTTTCCTTAAGTTACTAAACTAATTGAAAACCAAAAATTAGAACCTAAAATCTCCCAAAAATTCACATAACCAATTAAAAATTGATACATACCTTCTTTATCTCAATTAGCCATTGCAGTTCATCATCACTATCAAAATCATACACACCTTCGAACTGAAAAGTGAGAGTGGGTTAGAGAATGAGCGAGAAAGAAAGGATACAGAATAGAGAATGCTTACCTGGTGACAGATGATACGACAATGGTGATGAGAGACGACGGTGAAGAAGAGATGACCTGTGATACAATGGCTTGGACACGACAGAGTATGACGGCGATGAGACATCCCTTTGAGCTTTTCCGCAGCGGCATAGCAGCCCGACGGTGTCAGAACAGCGACGGCAACAAGCCTAGCAGCGGCGGTGAAGCTTCAGCAGCGATGGAGCACCCCATTCTCTCCTCCATCACGTTTTCTCTCTTCCTCGAGCTCTCTCTCTCTCTCTCTCTCTCTCTCTCTCACTGGCGCTCAACGATAACGGCAGCGGAGCCTTAGCCGGCGTCGTCCTCTCCTTTCTTCCCTCTCCTCTCTTCTTCTCTTCTTCTTCCCGTTCTCCTCCTTTCTGATTTCTTCCCTTTTTCGTGTGTTTTGAGTGAGGATGAGGGTGTGTGTTGCATGAGTGAGGGTGAGGGCAAAACAAAATTTACTAAGTGTTTATCTGTGTTTTTTTTTTTTTATATTAAGAGGCACTTTTGAAGCACACACAAAACATAATAAATAGGTTACTCTTTAAAAGCGTTCTTTTTTGGTAAGAAAAGTGTCTCCATAGATATTAAGCAAAGGGTACGCTTTATAAGTAATTCTTTTAATATTTAAGGAGACACTTTTCAAGTTATGCCACACTTATGTTTCCTATTCTCCTAAAAAAAAATAATATGGAGAAAAGCGTAGAATAGGCTACAATTTTCAAATGTAGCTTAACAAAAGGCGGCTGAGTAAGTGATTTTCTCGTAGTATCAACTCCCACAATAGAGATATTGTCGTGAGTAACTTCAAGAGCATTCAATGCAATGCGGCTTTTTTATTCCTATGTTTCGTTATGGCACATCCCTCTCTTCCACAACAAGTAACTCTCTCTTTGTCGGCCCTTTGCAACAAGTGGTGACTGATATAATTGGTGTATACA
>NC_029792.2:58620969-58621599 GCF_000816755.2 Arachis ipaensis | reverse complement strand
CGATTTTTTCCGTGATAAATTTAAAAATTAATTATTGTATTAATATAATAATATATGCTTAGAAGGATATGTTGTACAACTCTTATATAGTTTCAGTCCATAAAAGTTAAATTCTTTTTAAAATAAAGTTGAAGAACACAATGACCGAGTAGTTTCCCTATTCAGGGAGTGATTAGCTTATTTCCATTTTGAGCATAGATAAGAAACCTTTTAATTTATAGGATGCATTTCAGGTGAGGCATTGTACTATATTGGAGGTTCAGTGTGCCATGCCTGTGAACCATTAAGATATAATATAAAATATATAAAGGGATGAGACTATGGGAGAGAGGAATGTTGTGAAAATGAGAAAAATGAGTGCATGGTGGACCGTTAACCTGTTTTTTCATTGTCAAGTTCATAGGTATGGAAGAAGTCCATAATGTCCGCTACGGTGTGATGATGTAGACTAGCTTATGACTTATGTCATGTGGCCTGTAGTTAGCTTACAATGAAATGATGAGCCAAAATTTATTTGGTTGTAATTAAATTGTTAAATAAAAATATTTTTTAATAATTTTTTAATATATTTGATAAAATTTTAACAATAAAAATTAAAAAAAACTTTAAAAATATTTTTATAATTTTTAA
>NC_029792.2:58619676-58620934 GCF_000816755.2 Arachis ipaensis | reverse complement strand
TTTTTTTCTAAAAACACAAAAAAAAAATATTCATAATTTTGTCCATTTAAACCAATTTTTTATCACGTATATCACAAATTTTATATTCATCTGATTTCCATTAATCTTGCATCCTTACTCAATTTATTATACACATATTATTAACAATTTATCAACTAATAATAACAATTTCAATTGATAAAATATTCAAAATTTACATATTACAATAAGAAAACAACATTAGCTTATATTAGAAAATATTAATTTTAAGACTTTAATTTGTTCATTTATTTTTTAGTAATACTTCAATTGGTTTTTAATAATTTTTTTTGGACAAACTAGTTTTTAATAAAAAAAATAAATTAGTTTTTAATCTTTTAGAATATCAAACATATTAGGAGTTTTTTATTTAAAGAAAAAATATTTTTTAATTTGTGTTAAAAAGAACAAATTTACTATTATACATATTATTTGTTAATTTTGTGGGTAGTTTTATTTCACAGCTAGTCTTATTTTGTTGAGATATATTGATAAATTTTAAAAAAAATACTATTTCATAAGTATTTTTTGCAAAATTAAAAACCAAAACAAAAAATTCATCTCTATTTCACAGACTATGCATGTAAAATCACATAAAATAAATTTTAATTATATTAAAATATTATTTTAAATTAATCATTTATTTTTCATAATCTTTAAAATATAAATATCAATAAAAAAATATATATACTTCTATTTGAATTAAAATAAAATATAAAAATAAAATATAAAATAAGAATAGATGCACCGCCACCACTATATATTATTTTTTTCTTAAATTAGTAGTAATTAATATAAAAAAATTTAAATAGAGCACATTACTATTAAATATAAAAAAAAAATCCCCCCCGGTTTGATTATACTACGGGAAATTGTACTTGTACAGTTGTAGCGTCATTTTAATTATTTTTGTTTACTTGTGGTTTTTAAGTTAACAGATATTTCTGTTGCAGGAAAAAAGAATGAGGCAATCATTCATTATTCTATATGAAGACAAATTTTCATTCTTTTATTTTAATTAATATTTTATAAAAACAGGTCAGCATAGTTGACAACCAATCACATCACTTATCCAGATAACATATACCCTACTATACAAGTATGGCATAGCAATTTAGTTCAAGGATTAAATTTATTTTTTTAATAGAAATTTGAGTTCAAATTTACTTTTATAAGATAGACTGAATTTTTATTTTAAAAATATAATGTATATATGAGGAGAGAATTTATTTACAATTTT